>NC_042982.1:9623814-9923814 GCF_901001165.1 Salmo trutta | reverse complement strand
TTTTCTACATTGTAGAATAATAGTGAAGACATCAAAACTATGAAATAACACATATAGAATCATGTAGTAACCAAAAAAGTGTTAAATCCAAATATATTTGGGATTTTTCAAAGTAGCCACCATTTGCCTTGATGACAGCTGTGCACACTCTTGGCATTCTCTGGACCAGCTTCATGAGATATTCACCTGGAATGCATTTCAATTAACAGGTGTGCCTTCTTGAAACTGAATTTTTAGAATTTCTTTCCTTCTTAATTTATTTGAGCTAATCAGTTGTATTGTGACAAGGTATTGGTGGTATACAGAAGATAGCCCTATTTGGTAAAAGACCTAGTCCATATTATGGCAAGATCAGCTCAACTAAGCAAAGAGAAGCGACAGTCCATCAATCCTTTCAGACACGAATGTCAGTCAATACGGAAAATGTCCTTGTCACAACACAACTGATTGGCTCAAAAGCAATAAGAAGGAAAGAAATTCTACAAATTAATTTATGGAATCGATATATATATATATATATATATATATATTTTTATATACACACACACTTTTTCAGTTCTCAAATACATGCATGTAGTATACTTTGGATGAATATTGTGAGAGGGGCAAGTCAATAAAAACGTACAGTAGGCTGGGAACTAAGCAGTCACATGAAAATAGTTAACTGCTTTGTTGGTA
The DNA here is from genome assembly GCF_901001165.1 of Salmo trutta. Classification (NCBI taxonomy): domain Eukaryota; kingdom Metazoa; phylum Chordata; class Actinopteri; order Salmoniformes; family Salmonidae; genus Salmo; species Salmo trutta. Next base: position 9,923,136 of record NC_042982.1, on the reverse strand, counting down.
CAATAACCAACACAGAAAATAATGTAAAACAAGAATAATCTAGCCTACATTTAGCTTGTATTAATGGAAATAATGAATTTTTGTTCTGTGGAAAAGTAATTAAATGTATATCCCATTCTACACCCTTATTCTATGTCTTTGACATAACCTTGCACACTGATCTAGCTGAAGTATTTGACTGACCTCCATGTAGAGCTTGTATGGCGCTTTCACATCCATTCCTAACAAGTTACCGAGCAGAGGAATCGGTGCAGGACCAGGAGGCAAACGTGAGTTGCTTTGTTTGCCTCGATTCATCCACAGTAAAATAATAACGACAAAGCCGATTGCAATAGACACAAAGTTCGTCTGCAAAATATGAAGTACATCCATCTTCAGTAGAGTCGAGGACAATGATCGCCTACGGAGTTAACAGAAAATCTGATATCAGAAAGCTTTATTTGCCCCTCCAAGTTCTGTACCGGGTCAGAGCCTTCTACCTCAAAAAGTGGATAGAAGTTGAACAATAGTGTGCACAATTGTGAGTTTCATCAGGGATGATCCATTATATCGACAAGAAAGCCGAGTGACAGCGCTAATATTGGGGGCGTTATATTAAGATGGACCGGTTTGAACCTGACAATGGCCCGGACGTCATCGAGCGAAAGCAGGGTGGGAGGAGCACCTATCTCAAACCAAATAGTTATATGTGCCGCTCGGTCATGTTCTCAACAAGGCAGCTTGGTGCATCGTCTCTTCTCCATAAAAAATACATGTTAGAACATTCGAACTCATTTCAATTGGGAAGACAAAGCGTTTATCAAAATTAATCTCTTTCGCATGTGAAAACACAGAAGCCTACTCATTACTCCACGTGCTGAACTACATCACCTTTGCAATCACTTTTCACCCGATTAAACTCCCACAATGGGGTAACGCGGGCCAGATATACGAACGCCCTTAATGGAAATACATGTCCTCAATGATTAAAGGAAGAAGAGATCTTCTAAATTACTAAAATGTAGATTAGGTGGGAACATTATAGCGATGGCAGAAACGCGCGTGAGCAACAAGTACAACTAAATTGTTTTTCTCACATTTGACAGAATCCACTTATATCATTTGTAACAGCCTAAACATTAACAAACTTCTAGTCTATCAAATAATATTCAATATAGACATTGTTTTTAGTCCCATATTATTTCACTGGTAGTACATTTAACGGCTCAATGTTCTTTTTGGATTAGGTTTTATGGCGGTTGGCATCCAAATACAGAGACTGACCAGGTGAAATCTATGATCCCTTATTGAGGTCACCTGTTAAATCCACTTCAATCAGTGTAGATGAAGGGGAGACAGGTTAAACAACTATTTTTGAGACTTGAGACATGGATTGTGCATGTGTGCCATTGAGAGGGTGAATGGGCAAGACAAAATATTTAAGTGCCTTTGAACGGGGTATGGTAGTAGGTCTCAGGCACACCAGATTGAGTGTGTCAAGAACTGCAATGCAGTTTGGTTTTTCACGCTCAACAGTTTGACACAACTGTGGGAAGCATTGGAGTCAACATGGGCCAGCATCCCTGTGGAGTCCATGCCCTGACAAAATGAAACTGTTCTGAGGGCAAAGGGGGGTGCAACTCAATATTAGGAAGGTATTCCTAATGTTTTGTACACTCAGTGTACACTCAGTGTATGTTTTAACCCATTATACTTTGAACCACAAAATGGAAAAAAGGGGAAAGGGGAAAAAAATGATAAAATGTCTTCCATCTAATCCTACACTCAATCAAACCCACCACCCTATTCCACTACTACTTTAACCCTATCCTATTCCACTACTACTTTAACCCCTATCCTATTCCACTACTACTTTAACCCTATCCTATTCCACTACTACTTTAACCCCTATCCTATTCCACTACTACTTTACCCCTATCCTATTCCACTACTACTTTACCCCTATCCTATTCCACTACTACTTTAACCCTATCCTATTCCACTACTACTTTACCCCTATCCTATTCCACTACTACTTTACCCCTATCCTATTCCACTACTACTTTACCCCTATCCTATTCCACTACTACTTTACCCCTATCCTATTCCACTACTACTTTACCCCTATCCTATTCCACTACTACTTTACCCCTATCTTGTCCTACAACGTGATCAAGACAAAGGAGATGATTGTGGACTACAGGAAAAGGCGGACCGAACAGGCCTCCATTAACATCGATGGGGCTGTAGTGGAGCAGGTCGAGAGTGTCCACTTCATCAACGAACTGTAATGGTCCAAACCAAGACAGTCGTGAAGAGGCCACGACAACACCTTTTCCCCCTCAGGAGACGAAAGAGATTTGGCATGGCTCCCCAGATCCTCTAAAAGTTCTACAGCTGCACCATCGAGAGCATCCTGCCCGGTTGCATCACCACCTGGTATGGTACCTGCTTGGCATCTGACCATAAGGCGCTAGAGGGTAGTGCATACGGCCCAGTACATCAAAGGGGCCAAGCTTCCTGCCATCCAGGACCTATATACTAGGCGGTATCAGAGGAAAGCCCAAAAAATTGTCAAAGACTCCAGTCACCCAAGTCATAGACAGTTTTCTCTGCTAGCGCACGGCAAGCGGTACCAGAGTGCCAAGTCTAGGACCAAAAGGCTCCTTAACAAGAGGCTCCTTACCCCCAAGCCATGAGACTGCTGAACAGTTACCGTAATTTCCGGACTATAAGCCGCTACTTTTTTCCCAGGCTTTGAACCTCGCGGCTTAAACAATGACGCGGCTAATATATGGATTTTTCCCGCTTTCAAATATATATATTTTTTTAAACACACATTCTGTGACGTGCTCAGTTTTTTGGCGGCATGAAGCTCTCATTAGACCAATGAAATTGCCGAACGGGTTAAGGCCAAACAACTTTTTTGTTTACTGTTTAGATTAAATCGAGCGCGCTCAAACTTCCCATCATTCTGATTACGGTAGTCATTTTACATTTACATTTAAGTCATTTAGCAGACGCTCTTATCCAGAGCGACTTACAAATTGGTGCATTCACCTTATGATATCCAGTGGAACAACCACTTTACAATAGTGCTTCTAAATCTTTTAAGGGGGGGGGGTTTAGAAGGATTACTTTATCCTATCCCAGGTATTCCTTAATGAGGTGGGGTTTCAGGTGTCTCCGGAAGGTGGTGATTGACTCCGCTGTCCTGGCGTCGTGAGGGAGCCCTCATCATGGCAAAGACACGGAGAAATGCATATGATGCAGCTTTCAAGTTGAAGGCGATTGATCTGGCTGTTGGAAAAGGAAATAGAGCTGCTGCACGGGAGCTTGGTCTGGAGCAATGACTTTCTTGGTAGGCTACTGTTTACTGCTAATTTTACATTTTTTGTTACAAGCCGTGTTTCTTTAAAGCCTATTTATTTTTGTTACAAGCCGTGTTTCGTTAAAGCCTATTTATTTTTGTTACAAGCCGTGTTTCGTTAAAGCCTGTGTAAAGTTCATTTGTTTCAATGTACCGGTAGACACCTGCGGCTTATAGACATGTGCGGCTTATTTATGTTCAAAATAATAATGAAAAAAAAATTCTGTGTGTGTGGCTTATATTCAGGTGCGCTCAATAGTCCGGAAATTACGGTAATCAAGTGGCCACCGGATTATTTACGTTGACACCCCCATTTGTTTTTTACACTGCTGTTATTCGCTGTTTATTATTTATGCATAGTTACTTCACCCCTACCTACATGTACTAATTATCTCGACTAACCTGTACCCCTGTACATTGACTCGGTACCGGTAACCCCTGTATATAGCCTCGTTATTGTTATATTATTGTGTTACTTTAGTTTATTTGGTAAATATTTTCTTAACTTTCTTGAACCGCACTGTTGGTTAAGGGCTTGTAAGTAAGCATTTCATGGTAAGGACTACACATGTTGTATTCGGCGCAGGTGACAAATAAAGTTTGATTTGAAATGCATCGGCGATGTTCCCACAGCAGTGGTGGAAAAAGTACTAAATGGTCATACGGTCCTTGAGTAAAAGTAAAGATACCGTAATAGAAAATGACTAAGGTATAAGTGATTCACTCAGTAAAACACTACTTGAGTAAAAGTCTGAAAGTATTTGGTTTTATACTGAACAAAAATATAAACGCAACATATGAAATTTTGGTACCATGTTTCATGAGCTGAAATTAAAGATCTCAGAAATGTTCCATACGCACAAACAGCTTATTTCTTTCCAATTTTGTGCAGAAATTGGTTTACATCCGTGTTAGTCAGCATTTCTCCTTTGCCAAGATAATCCATCCACCTGACAAGTATGTAATATCAAGAAGCTGATTGAACAGCATAATCATTACACAGGTGCACCTTGTGCTGGGGACAATAAAAGGCCTCTCTAAAATGTGCTGTTTTGTCACAACCCAATGCCACAGAAGTCTCAAGTTGAGGGAGCATGCTATTGGCATGCTGACTGCATGAAGGTCCACCAGAGATGTTGCCAGGGAATTTAATATTAATTTCTTTACCACAACATTGTTTTAAAGAATTTCGCAGTACGTCCAACCGGCCTCACAACCGCAGACAACGTGTAAAATATACATAAGTATCAAAAGTAATATAAAATCCTTATACTAAGCAAACCAGACAGCACAATTTTCATGTTTTTTAATTTTAATTATGGACACTCAGACATAATTTACAAAGAATTTGTGTTTAGTGAGTCCACCAGATCAGAGACAGTAGGTATGACCAGGGATGTTCTCTTGATAAGTGTGTGAATTGGACCATTTTCCTGTCAAAATCTGACAAATACTTTTGGCTGTCAGGGAAAAGGTATGGAGTAAAAAGTACATCATTTTCTTTAGGAATGTAGGGAAGTAAATATTGACAAAAATATAAATAGTAAAGTAAAGTACAGATACCCCCCAAAAAATCTTAAGTAGTAGTTTAAACAATGTTTACTTCAGTACTTTACACCTCTGCCCCACGGTGAAGGTTCACTGCCTTCCCAATCAAGAGCCCTGTATTAACACAGAGGTTTGCGTTAAACTAAAGGACAGAGCTACCGCACACAGGGCTATCACAGACAACCCTAAGGCTACAGCTGAGGACAGGAACAAGTAAAAGAAGTCCCGCTATGATCTCTGCAGAGTCACCAAACTAGCAAAAGGACAATATAGGAATAAGGTGGAATCATATTACAGAGGCTCTGACACCCTACAGTGCATTATGGATAACAAAGGAAGACCCAGCCGTGATCTGCCCAACGATGCCTCTCTACCAGACGAACTCAATGCATCTTATGCACGCTTTGACAATAACAACATCGTGTCGAGTGTGAGTGCCGGCACAGACCTAGAAGATTGGGTGTTCTCGCTCTCCGAGGCCTATGTGAGTAATGTCTTTAATGTCTTTTTATCAGGTCAACACCCTCAAGGCCCGATCGTATTCCCAGGTGCTTTGTAAGAGAATGTGCAGAACAGCTGGCAGACATTTCACGGTAATTTTCAACCTCTCCTTGTCACAGTCTGTTAACCCCACATATAAAGATTCCTGTTCCTAAGAACTCTAAGGCTTCATGCCACAATGACTATTGCCCTATAGCACATGAAGTGCTTTGAGAGGCTGGTTATGGCACACATCATCTCCATCATCCCAGACACCATAGACCCACTTTGGCATACCGCCCCAACAGATCCATAGGCGACGCAATCTCAATTACACTCCACACTGCCCTGACCCACATTGATAAGAGGAATACAGCTCAGCGTTCAACACTATTGTCCCCTCCAAGCTAAGGACACTGGGACTGAAAACCTCTCACTGCAACTGGATCTGGGACTTCCTGACGAGCCGAGCCCAGATGGTGAGGATAGGTAACATCATCTCCCCCACACTGACCCACAACACGGGGTCCCCACAGGGGTGTGTGCTTAGTCCCCTCCTGTACTCCCTGTTGATCCACAACTGCGTGGCCATGCACAACTCCAACACCATCATCAAGTTTGCTGATGACAAGACGGTGGTAAGCCTGATCACCGGCGACGATGAGAGGAGGAGGTCGGTGACCTGGCAGTGTGGTGCTGGAACAACAACCTCTCCCTCACCGTCAGTAAGACCAAGGAGTTGATCATGGACTACAGGAAGTGGTGGGGGGTGAGCACGCCCCCATCCACATCAACAGGGCTGCAGTGGAGCGGGTCGAGAGCTACAAGTTCCTTGGTGTTCAAGTCACTAAAGACTTAAAATGATCCACACACACGCACAGTCATGAAGAAGGTGCGACAGCGCCTCTTACCCCTCAGGAGGTTGAAAAGCTTTAGCATGGGCCCTCAAATCCTCAAAAACTTCTACAGCTGTACCATAGAGAGCATCTTGACTGGCTGCATCCCTGCTTGGTATGGCAATAGCACGGCTCTCAATCGTATGGCGCTACAGAGGGTGGTGTGGACAGCCCAGTACATCACTTGGGCCGAGCTCCCTGCCTTCCAGGACCTCTATATCACGGGGTGTGAAAGGAAGGCTGGAAAATCCTTAAAGACTCCAACCACCCAAGCATAAGACTGTTCTCTCTGCTTACGCATGGCAAGCGGTACTGGTGCATAAAGTCTGATATCAACAGGCTCCTGAATAGCTTCATGCCATAAGACTGCTAAATAGCTAACAAAATGGCTACAAGGACAAATATCACCCTTTGTATTTTATTCTTATTTTTTTGCACTGTCTCTATGCACATTCACAGAGCCCTACACACTTACACTCACTGACACTTTAACACACACAAACTCTCACTCCATAATTTTGCAAACACACATACATTGATACTGACTATACACACACCCACTCATCATATACGTTGCTGCTACTCTGTTTATCATATATCCTGATGCCTTGTCATGTTACCCATATACATATCTACACGACCGGTCAAAGGTTTTAGAACATCTACTCATTCAATATCAATGGATACTGGATCGATGGAGGTACACTATCAGTCAAAAGTTTTAGACCAGCAAAAGGGTTTTCTTAATTTTTACAATGTTCTACATTGTAGAGTAATAGTGAAGACATCAAAACTATTAAATAACACATATGAAATAATGTAGTAACCAAAAAAGTGTTAAACAAATCAATTGATATTTTATATTTGAGATTCTTCAAATTGCCACCCTTTACCTTGGTGACAGCTATGCACACCCTTGGCATTCTCTCAACCAGCTTCACCTGGAATGCTTTTCCAACACCTCCAGGCTGTGTAAGGGCTAAACATCTCTAAATAACTTATCCTCTGCAGCAGAGGTAATTCTGTGTCTTTCTTTCCAGTGGCGGTCCTCATGAGAGCCAGTTTCATCATAGCGCTTGATGGTTTTTGTGACTGCACTTGAAGCAACTTTCAAAGTTTTTGGGATTGACTGACCTTCATGTCTTAAAGTAATGATGGACTGTCATTTCTCTTGCTTATTGGAGCTGCTCTTTCCATATAATATGGACTTGGTCTTTTACCAAATAGGGCTATCTTCTGTATATCACCACTACCTCATCACAACACTACTGATTGGCTCAAATGCATTTAGAAGGAAAGAAATTCCACGAATTAACTTTAAACCAAGCACACCTGTTAACTGAAATGCATTGCAGGTGAGAACCTCATGAAGTTGGTTGAGAGAATGCCAATATTGTGCAAAGCTGTCATCAAGGCAAAGTGTGGCTTCTTTGAAGAATCAGATATATAATATATATATAATATAACACTTTTTTGGTTACTGCATGATTCCATGTGTTATTTCATAGTTTTGTTGTCTTCTTTATTCTACAATTTAGAAAATAGTAAAAAGAAAGAAAACCCCTGGAATGAGTAGGTGAGTCCAAACTTTTATCTGGTACTGTATATCTGAATTATGAAAGACAAGCATCATCATTTTGAATTCCACAAAGTGAGTTTGGAACAATGTTATACTCGTTTGGACCAGACAGCATCAGACAGATGGCCTACAACTAGAGAGACAGAGGGGCGCTGTTTCGCTCGCTCAGATGCTTTCTCCTGTGAGATGCTTTCAACCTCTTCCGAATTGAAGGGAAATTATGAAACACAGAGACAAAAGATTTAAAAAAAAATTAATGTGTCGACATTTTTGGGAAGCCTGGCATCCCTTGGCATCCATGAATACACGCCGCTTGACGTGTCTGTGTCTACTCTGTTTGAGGCCTCAGAGATAGAAATTATTTGCTTAGAAGGCACAGTCTGTACCTGATGGTTAACTAGTAAATAATTACCAAGTTTATGGCAACCACAAATCTGTTCAACCAAAAGTTAATCGACAGTATCATGACCTCACATTATACAAAAAGTCAAAATTTGGCAAGGTGTGACGTTAATTGTTACTATGTACTTCATTTTCTTCACTGCATTTTACAGTAGTAGTAGTAAATGCACAAAGGCTGTGGGTTTGAGCATGCAAACCAACACATGCACAAACAAGCAAATACAGTACCAGTCAAAAGTTGACACCTACTCATTCAAGGGTTTTTCTTTATTTTTATTATTTTCTACATTGTAGAATAATAGTGAAGACATAAAAACTAGGAAATAACACATATGGAATCTTGTAGTAACCAAAAAAAGTGTTAAATCAAAATATATTTCAGATTTTTCAAAGTAGCCACCATTTGCCTTGATGACAGCTGTGCACCCTATTGGCGTTCTCTAGACCAGCTTCAGGAGATAGTCACCTGGAATGCTTCTTAAAAGTTAATTTGTAGGATTTCTTTCCTTCTTAATTTGTTTGAGCCAATCAGTTGTATTGTGACAAGGTATTGGTGGTATACAGAATATAGCCCTATTTGGTAAAAGACCTAGTCCATATTATGGCAAGATCAGCTCAAATAAGCAAAGAGAAGCGACAGTCCATCATTACTTTAAGATATGAAGGTCAGTCAATCCGAAAAACGTTGAAAGTTTCTTCAAGTGCAGTGGCAAAAACCATCAAGCGCTATGATGACACTGTCTCTCATGAGGACCGCCACTGGAAAGGAAGACCCAGAGTTACCTATGCTGCAGTCCAAATTTCAGATTTTTTGTCAAGTGCAGCGTCTATTTGTTCCTCATTACACACCACGGACCAACAAATATTCTTTGCATCAACATAGGAATCACTACAACTTTTTCTGTGACCTCTTATACACTATATTAGGCCCAGCCTTTGGAACTTTGATTTTCCTAGATATGTCTATGATATTGTTTTCACTACATCCGATGGATCTAGATACTGCTTTCAAGCCTATTTCTGCAGCATTAGTAATGATTTGATCAATACATGTTGATGATTTAATTCCTGTGCTGTTTGTAACTACCCTGGTAGGTTGACTGATAACCTGAACCAGTGCGCAGCTTGATGAAAGCCAGTTAATATTTAAATCACCCAGAAAATATACCTCTGTTCATTTCACATACATTATCAAGCATTTCACAAATGTTATCCAGATACTGACTGTTAGCACTTGGTGGTCTATAGCAGCTTCACACAAGAATGAACTTTAGCTGAGGCAGATGAACCTGTAGCCATATTACTTCAACAGTATTTAACATGAGATTCTCTCTAATCTTTACAGGAATGTGGTTCTGAATATAATCAGCAACACCCCCACCATTCACATTTCTGTCTTTTCTGTAAATGTTAAAACCTTGTATTGCTACCACTGTATCATCAAAGATATTATCCAAGTGAGTTTCAGAGTTAGTCAAAATATGAATGTCATCTGTTACTAGCAGGTTACTCATTTTATTATTATTAACTTTGTTTCTTAAGCTACATATGTTAACGTGGGCTATTCTGAGCTCTTTTCTGGATGCTTGCTTGTTTTCATTGCTTTACTGGGAAGTTTAACAGAAGTAGATATTCTCATGTTATTTATATTAGTACAGGGTGAGCTGCACACAGTGGACTTCCTACTAGGGCACACCGCCTCAGTGCCAACAGCATACATCTGGTCAATAGGCACATGATTGTTGTATACAATAGCTGTAGGATCACCAGAGGCATTCATGGCAATTAGAGGGTCATAAATTAGGTTACTTACATTGTGTCTACCAACGTCCCTGGTGTAATGTACATTTGCTAAAGCATTATGACGACTCAGCGACACAATGGTAGGGATTAACTGAGCTGGGCTTGGGTCATTGATAAGACGTTGTCTCAACGCAACCTTATAATGCTGTGAAAGGATCCATGAACCCAAATGCTTTGGGTGGATCCCATCCTCTTTATAAAACGTGTTTTGTTTCCAAAAAGTATCGAAATTGTCAACAAAAGTTACACCCATTGAGCTGTAATAATCACGTAGCCAGTTGTGAAGAGCGAGAATCCTGCTAAAACACTCAATGTCATGGTTCAGAGAGGGAACAGGGCCAGATATGATGCATCTTTTTATTAGTGCCTAGCAGAGAGTCAATCAACTCTTTAAAATCCAGTTTCAATTCTTGCCCTTCATAATGTTATTTAAAACCCACATGAACTACGATAGAATCCATTTCCATCTCCTGAAGTAGTTCATTCGGTAGCAGCTTAGTAATGGAATTTACTTGAGCTCCAGGATAGGACATTGTTTTTACACCAGGAACAGTCACATTTATTACCAAAATCACAGCCGGCAAGAAGGACGAGGAAATCCGCCCACTCCCACGCTTCACAGGATTTGGAGATCCCTTTAAGGATGGGTGAGAGGCAGGATAACTTGAGCCCACAGCTCCCGGCACCTGGTGCAGGAATCCTACAGATGGAGAAGCAGACACAGGTACCCCAAGCGATGAAGGCGCAGGAAGATCAGGCTCCAGGGTGGTGAAACTATTCGTTGTTTGTATCTGTTTGGGGCCTTTTGTTGGAGTGTAGACTATTTTGCTGGAGGCGGCTTTCACGGCCCATGACATGCGACCATTGTTGATTGTCATGCTCCTCTTGCTGTGCTCCTTTGACTCCGCTATCAGATGGGGAGGAGAGGCAGGAGATGGCTCCGTGGTGAACAAACTCCGGCCAGTCGGATAATGACAAACAACAAGGCGGAGATGCATCAAACAAGCGCAAACACCTTCCAGCCACCGGCGAGTTAAAGGTAAACATTCCACTGTGCGTTTTCCCCAGTTTCTTACGTAGGCTGGTGTGGGAGAATTTTCCAGTCATCTGGTGATTCTCCGTAACTATACAGTTCTCTTTGAAGTAGAAAGAATAATCAATATAAGTTACATTTACATTTAAGTCATTTAGCAGACGCTCTTATCCAGAGCAACTTACAAATTGGTGCATTCACCTTAAGATATCCAGTGGAACAAGCACTTTACAATAGTGCATCTAAATCTTTTAAGGGAGGGGGGGGTTAGAAGGATTACTTTATGCTATCCTAGGTATTCCTTAAAGAGGTGGGGTTTCAGGTGTCTCCGGAAGGTGGTGATTGACTCCGCTGTCCTGGCATCGTGAGGGAGCTTGTTCCACCATTGGGGTGCCAGAGCAGCGAACAGTTTTGACTGGGCTGAGCGGGAACTGTGCTTCCTCAGAGGTAGGGAGGCGAGCAGGCCAGAGGTGGATGAACGCAGTGCCCTTGTTTGGGTGTAGGGCCTGATCAGAGCCTGAAGGTTCGGAGGTGCCTTTCCCCTCGCAGCTCCGTAGGCAAGCACCATGGTCTTGTAGCGGATGCGAGCTTCATCTGGAAGCCAGTGGATAGATCGGAGGAGCGGGGTGACGTGAGAGAACTTGGGAAGGTTGAACACCAGACGGACTGCGGCGTTCTGGATGAGTTGTAGGGGTTTAATTGCACAGGCAGGGAGCCCACCCAACAGCGAGTTGCAGTAATCCAGACGGGAGATGACAAGTGCCTGGATTAGGACCTGCGCCGCTTCCTGTGTGATGCAGGGTCGTACTCTGCAAATGTTGTAGAGCATGAACCTACAGGATCGGGTCACCGCCTTGATGTTAGTGGAGAACGACAGGGTGTTGTCCAGGGTCACGCCAAGGTTCTTAGCACTCTGGGAGGAGGACACAATGGAGTTGTCAACCGTGATGGCGAGATCATGGAACGGGCAGTCCTTCCCCGGGAGGAAGAGCAGCTCCGTCTTGCCGAGGTTCAGCTTGAGGTGGTGATCCGTCATCCACACTGATATGTCTGCCAGACATGCAGAGATGCGATTCGCCACCTGGTTATCAGAAGGGGGAAAGGAGAAGATTAATTGTGTGTCGTCTGCATAGCAATGATAGGAGAGACCATGTGAGGATATGACAGAGCCAAGTGACTTGGTGTATAGCGAGAATAGGAGAGGGCCTAGAACAGAGCCCTGGGGGACATCAGTGGTGAGAGCACGTGGTGCGGAGACAGATTCTCGCCACGCCACCTGGTAGGAGCGACCTGTCAGGTAGGACGCAATCCAAGTGTGGGCCGCGCCGGAGATGCCCAACTCGGAGAGGGTGGAGAGGAGGATCTGATGGTTCACAGTATCAAAGGCAGCAGATAGGTCTAGAAGGATGAGAGAAGAGGACATGGTGTCACGTCCTGACCATAGTAAGCTGCTATTTTCTATGGTAGAGTAGGTCAGGGAGTGACAGGGGGATTTTCTAGTTACATTTTTCTACGTTGTTATGTTCTAGTTTTGTATTTCTATGTTGGTTTGTTCTAGTTTTGATTTTCTATGTTGGGCTTTTTTGGAATGTTCTCCAATTAGAGGCAGCTGGTCATCGTTGTCTCTAATTGGAGGTCATATTTAAGTTGGTGTTTGCCCCACCTGGGTTTGTGGGAGATTATCTTTGAGTCAGTGTATTTTTCACCTCTGCGTCACGGTTTGTTGTTTTTGTCATTCAGTTTATTTATGTATTGCATAGTTTCAAAGTGTAAATAAAATGTGGAACGACACACACGCTGCATTTTGGTCCGCTTCTCCTTACGACAACCGTGACAGAATCTCCCACCACCAAAGGACCAAGCAGCGTGATCAGAAGTGGACCTGGGAGGACATTTTGAACAGCAAGGGATCCTGGACGTGGGAGGAGATCCAGGCTGGATGGGATCGCCTCCCATGGGAACAGGTGGAGGCAGCGAGAGTAGAGCGGCGACGAGAAGAGGAACTAGCCCGGCAACGAGGCAAGCACAAGAGGCAGCCCCAAAACATTTTTTTGGGGGGGCACACGAGAGATTGGCAAAATCAGGGTAAAGACCTGAGCCAACTCCCTGTGCTTACCATGGGGAAAATAGGACTGGTCAGGCACCGGGTTATGCGGTAATGCGCACGGTGTCTCCAGTGCGCAGCCACAGCCCGGTGCGCTCTGTGCAAGCTCCTCGCAGTGGTCGTGCTAGAGTTGGCATTCAGCCAGGAAGGATTGTGCCGGCTCAGTGTTCCTGGTCTCCAGTGCGTCTCTTCGGCCCAGGTTATCCTGCGCCAGCTCTACGCACGGTACCCCCAGTTCGCCATCACAAACCAGTGCGACCTGTTCCAACGCCCCGCGCTTGCCGGGCTACGGGGGTTATCCAGCCAGGACGGGTTGTGCCAGTCATAAGCTCCAGACCTCCAATGCGCCTCCAAGGCCCAGTATATCCTGCGCCAGTTCTACGCACTGTGTCGCCAGTGCGCCTGCACAGCCCAGTTCATCCTGTGCCAGCGACCCGCCCTTGCCGGACTAAAGTAAGCATCCAGCCAGGACGGGTTGTGCCAGTCATAAGCTCCAGACCTCCAGTGCACCTCCACAGCCCAGTATACCCTGTGCCTGCTCTGCGCACCCGGCCTCCAGTGGCGTTCCCTCGTCCATAGCTCTCAGCAACGTTCTCCAGTCCGGAGCTTCCAGCGACGTTCCGTAGTCCGGTGAGACCTGTTCCGGCTCCACGTACGAAGCCTCCAGTGATGATCCATGGCCCAGAGCCTGTGGAGATGATCCATGGCACGAAGCCTCCAGTGATAATCCATGGCCGGAGCCTCCAGTGGTGATCCATGGCAAAGCCTCCAGTGGTGATCCATGGCGCGGAGCCTGCAGTGATGATCCATGGCATGGAGCCTGTAGCGACGGTCCCCTGTCCGGAACCTCCTGAGACGGCCTGCAGTCCGGAACCTCATGAGACGGCCTGCAGCCCGGAACCTCCTGAGACGTCCTGCAGCCCGGAACCTCCTGAGACGGCCTGCAGCCCAGAGCCTCCAGCGACGGCTGCAGCCCAGAACCTCCAGTGGCGTTCTGCAGTACAGAGCCTCTGGCGATGATCTACTGTCCAGTTCCTCCTCCTCCGACGACCCATGGTCCGGTGGTACTGAAGCAGAGGGATCAGCGGGCGGAGCGGGGTTACGCCCCGAACCGGAGCCGACTCTTTTTGTTTAGATGCATTCGGAGTCTGCACCTTTGGGGGGGGGGGGGGGTACTGTCACATCCTGACCATAGTAAGCTGTTATTTTCTATCGTAGAGTAGGTCAGGGCGTGACGGGGGTTTTCTAGTTTTGTATTTCTATGTTGGGCTTTGTTTAGATTATCTCCAATTAGAGGCAGCTGGTCATTGTTGTCTCTAATTGGAGGTTATATTTAAGTTGGTGTTTGTCCCACCTGGGTTTCTGGGAGATTATCTTTGAGTCAGTGTATGTTTCACCTCTGCGTCACGGTTTGTTGTTTTTGTCATTCAGTTTATTTATGTACTGCGTAGTTTCACAGTTTAAATAAAATGTGGAACGACACACACGCTGCACTTTGGTCCGTTTCTCCTTACGACAACCGTGACACATGGGTAAGCTGAATGAAGGCTGAAGCCCATGTGAGTGTACAAAGCTGGATCAAAATCGAATTGACCATTGGACATGTAAAAAACAGAACGTAAGCAGAATCTGTGTAGATTAGGCAAGGTAAACCAACAAGACGTGTCTGGTCTGGGCCATGTCTGATCTTGTGAAGGCTACTGGACATGCACATGGGTTAATCATACATAGACAACATCGGTCTGAACTTGTGAAGACCTTTGGACAGCAACATTAGCTAAGGAGTATGCATGTCACACCACCAATATAATCTATGCACCCAATGTCTGAGCCAATAAGAGAATGGAAACTAAGTAAGACAACAAGATTCGTAAAGTGTGGTGATGACGTTATGTAAGAGTAAGACTGTATGAAAACCAAGCACTAAGAATGAAGATTCAATTGTTTCATGGAACTGTTGAGCTTCTGTTACTTTTGTAATAAAGTCTAATTGAACTTACAAGCTCCGGTATCTGAGAAGTATTTGATTAAAAATGTTCCACAACACTGGCGACCTGTGTGATAAAGGAAGCTTCCTCAAATAAATCACATGCGCCTTATACAACAGGTGTAGGTAGACCTTACAGTGAAATGCTTACAAGCCAACAATGCAGTTTTAAGAAAATACCCCCCAAAAAAGTAAGATAAGAATAATAAATAAAGAGCAGCAGTAAATAACAATAGCGGGGCTATATACAGGGGGTACCGGTACAGAGTCAATGTGCAGGGGCACCGGTATTGAGGTAATATGTACATGTAGGTAGAGTTATTAAAGTGACTATGCATAGATAATAACAGAGTAGCAGCAGCGTAGAAGAGGGTGGGGGGGCAATGCAAATAGTCTGGGTAGCCATTTGATTAGCTGTTCAGGAGTCTTATGGCTTGGGGTAGAAGCTGTTTAGAAGCCTCTTGGACCTAGTCTTGGCGCTCCGGTACCGCTTGCCGTGCAGTAGCTGAGAGAAAAGTCAATGACTAGTGTGGCTGGAGTCTTTGCCAATTTTTAGGGCCTTCCTCTGACACCACCTGGTATAGAGGTCCTGGATGGCAGGAAGCTTGGCCCCGGTGATGTACTTTGCCATACACACTACACTTTAGTGAGTCACTGGTGCTTCCTGCTTTATTTTTAGCTTGTAAGCAGGAATCAGGAGGATAGAATTATGGTCAGATTTGCCAAATGGATGGCGAGGGAGAGCTTTGTACACATCTCTGTGTGTGGAGTAAAGGTGGTCTAGAACTTTTTCCCCTCTGGTTGCACATTTAACATGCTGATAGAAATGAGGTAAAACTGATTTAAGTTTTCCTGCATTAAAGTCCCCGGTCACTAGGAGTGGCGCCTCCTGGATGAGCGTCTTCCTGTTGGCTTATGGCGGTATAAAGCTCATTGAGTTCTGTTTTAGTGCCAGCATCGGTCTGTGGTGGAATGTAGACAACTACGAAAAATACAGATGAAAACTCTCTAGGTAGATAGTGTGGTCTACAGATTTTCATGAGATACTCTACTAGGCTGCTGTTCTATCTTGCCAATGGAGTGTATAACCTGCCAGCTGTATGTTCTTAATGTCGTTGTTCAGCCACGACTCAGTGAAACATATTACAGTTTTTAATATCCCGTCGGTATGATATACGTGCTTTCAGTTCATCCCATTTATTTTCCAGCGATTGAACGTTAGCTAGCGGGACGGAAGGCAAAGGCAGATTAGCCACTCGTGGCCTGATCTTCTGCAAAGTCACCGTTTCCTTCTCCAGCGAATGACGGGGATCTGGGCCTGGTCGGGTGTCTGTAGTATATCCCTCCCGTCCGACTCATTGAAGAAAAACTCTTTGTCTAATCTGAGGTGAGTAATCACAGTTCTGATGTCCAGAGGCTCTTTTCGGTCATGAGAGACAGTAGCAGCAACATTGTGTACAAAACAAGTTACGAACAACGCGAAAAAACAAACAACATAGCATGGTTGGTTAAAAGCCGATAAGACTGCAGCCATCTCCTCTGGCGCCATCATAAAATGCTCAAGCATATAATCCTCTTCAAACAAGCAATTGTGATCCAGTTTGTTTCGAAACAAAGCGTAGTAGTTTCAGCTCCTACAGCGCTGGAACCGTTAATTTACTTCTCCAGACAAAGAGGGCTCCATTGTAAAACTTGTCTTGGACTAACTTCGTTAGCTTGATGGCTAGCAGTTTAGCTAGGTTAGGGGCTCTGTCAAGCAGACTTCAACCTGTCGGTTCAGACGGATTCCGGGACAAGAAATAGCGGTCCTAACTGTTAAATGCTAACCACGTCGATGGCATTGGCGTTTCTCTATAAGTAGGGTGAGTCAACATATTTTTCTACTTGCACGAAGGCCAGAAATCAGAACCATGGACAGCCACGTCATATTAAGCTTATGTTCATTGGACTAAATTGTTTTTGGTATCTTTTAGTTGTTACTGTATTAGACTCAGCAGAGGTGATTTGATGAGGCTAAAATGTTGAAATGGTGCTGGAATAGCTACTGTTTTCTTTGCGATTTGTTGTAACACTGTCGTTCTAAATCAGTAGTTGTTTAGTGGTCCGAAAATGTTGGGAACATGAACTTGCTTGACCATGCTGTAGGTCATGTATTTGTCTGTTACTGTACATGCAATATGCTTTGTGGACTTCTCCGGTTTTGTGATAAAACAAAGGTGTTTTACAAAAGGCTGTGAAGTATTTGTAGTTAATCGTATCAGTCATTTTTGTTCATCATATAAGAGCTGTAGCACCGCCCACTGGTGAAGTGGAGCAGAGCATGCTGGGCGATCTCCAGCTCAGAGAAGATCAGCTTGAGAGAAGTCAAGTGAGAGAAAGTTCCAACCATCCTTATTTTCCTACCAGTTAGCTTTTATTGTGTTAGCTAAGTTCTTGTTGATATGTAAGTACATATTTCATATCTTTCAGGTGTTTATGTCTGAAGATGCACTCTGCGACGATAATGTTGTATTTATGGTTATGCTAATTAGTAGTTTCTATCACTAGCTACTATAGCAAAAAAAGAATATTTCTGGACTATGAATTGTTTGAAATGTGTTATTACGATGTCGTGACATGTAATAACTCCAACAACAATCCGTACGTAGTATCAGTGCGACTTAATGTAAAGTGTGACTTAAATCTTCCTAAGCGAGTGTTCAGAAGGAGATAGACGAGGTGATTGACTCAAGAGTGCCCACGGTTGACGACAGAGTTAAAATGCCCTACACGGATGCTGTCATTCACGAAGTCCAGAGATACATGGACCTCAGTCCTACCTCTGTACCCCACAAAGTGATGAGAGATACAGAGTTCTACAACTACCACATTCCAGAGGTGACCACAATTATGTAACTGTACCAATACTGAATGTTACATTTCACTGTATCTTGTTTGACGTGGTGGAACTGTTGTTTAAACAAGATGATTTACATTTTACTGCATTTTTCATAGCAAGTGAAGGGTGTTATTTTGTCATTCTTTCAGGGTACCATGGTCCTGCCTCTGCTGTCCTCTGTGCTTGCTGATCCCAAATTGTTTAAAAACCCAGATGAGTTTGACCCAGAGAACTTCCTGGATGAAAATGGAGTCTTTAAAAAAAATGATGGATTCTTTGCTTTTGGAGTGGGTAAGATCATGCTCCAAGTAGTTTGTGGATTATGTGAGTTAAAAACAAGAAACCTAGAGGCCTGGGTTGGTCTTGCGGTCTAAGCCGCTGCCTCTCTGGAGCTCATGTACTTTGTTCCTCTGCCAGCATGGGTTTGAATCTGCTTTTCAGCATGCTCTCCTAATAACTTGTATCTGTATCCTGTATCTCTCTATCCTATTCACAAAAAAACTTTCATAGATATGATAGGATTGGGCCTTTCCTAGCCTGGTAGAGCTAGCCTGATCCACCAGCCTAGGATTTCCCCACTCATTAAAAAAACTTAACAAGAAACCTGAGAACCTCTGGTCAACTTCAATTTAGTTATAGTCTCAGCTGACTGACAATGACCTCTCTCCTTTCTCTTTTCCCTCAGGGAAGCGGGCGTGTCCTGGAGAGGCTCTGGCCAGAGTGGAGCTCTTTCTCTTCTTTACCTCCCTCCTGCAGCGCTTCACTTTCACCGGCACCAAACCTCCAGAAGAGATCAACATCGAGCCAGCGTGCTCCAGCTTTGGCCGCATGCCGCGTTCCTATGATTGCTACATCAAACACAGGACTGAGGAGTGACCACTTTACTGTGGAGAGGTCACAGGCTCAGCTTCACAGGCAGCTGCTTGTCATTATACAGTAACCATAGCCTTACATTTACCACCTTTTTTCTTGTAGACAACTATAGATGGGTTAGTGAGTTGTATGTATCTTGCTATTATCCTCAGGTAGGATCTCTAAGTATGGGTTGATATTTCAAGGCTCATTTCTGTCCACATTCATGTATGTAAGTTATTGAAATTGGTCTTGTTGTGTAGGTTGCTGTGTTGTTAGGACTGTACATTTATACTGGCAAAGCACTGAGGGGTACTGTACGCTACGTACACTGTGGGGGTCACTATGTTATTCTGCCTTTGTATTCAACATGACTGATGTATTGTAACACATTTGGTTTTAACTTTTGCTTCAACTAATAAATAGTACTGCACACTTCAGCCAGATTCAAACAATATCTTGTGTGTCCAGACCTGTCATTAAAAAGCGAGCTTTGTGTTCGGATTACCTGCTCACATATAACTGTCGTTTTGCTAAGTGTAGACACATAAGTATAGCCATATCCATGTACACATATAATATCTGTTTCACAGAAGCAGACCGCTGAACTCAAGTCTGACCACTATGATGACACACCAAATGTCTTTGATAGATCATTTTTGCATTGCCTCTTAAGGGAAAAGTAAATGAAAGTAATCAGATTATGTTACTGAGTTTGGGTATTCTAATTTTGGACAGGTAACTAGTAACTAACAGATTACATTTAGAAAGTAAGCTACCCAAACCTGATCGTTGATCGTGTAGAGACAATGGAATAAAACAGCCTTATTTGGGGTTATGAGGGAATGAGAAAGTTGTACTAAGTTCATGAAGCAGTTATATTCTTCAAGAAACAATGGGTTCGTCGCATCTCATCGGCTCAGTAAGAAATATGGCTCAGTGTTTACTAGGCAGATATGGAAAACTCTTTGCAGCTTCTCTTTGATGTCCCTGAAAAACCTCTGAATAGGATGCAGGAGCCTCAAGGAGAGGGTCCAAGAGTAAGGTTTGTGTGTGTGTGTGTGTGTGTGTGTGTGCGTGCGTGCGTGCGTGTTTATGCTTGTTTCCATAGCATTGCTTGATGGCGTCGGAAGCTTGCCTGCCAAAATGACAAAAGAACGTGGGTTACCATTAAGTCATTAATGCCTGAGAACCCGGTGTTTGGAGGATATATTGACATGGGTGTTGCAAACTGTGCCAATATATCCTCAACACCGGCTTAGAGGACATTATCACTTTTATATAACGGGTTACCAACACATTTCAAATAATGATTGACAGTTTTATTTAAATTGTTTTGATGAATTTGTTCATGCTATTTAATCCTTCCAGAAGATATAGTTCCGACACAAATCTAGGGTTGCAACCCATGCCGGCTGGTCGTGTCCTTCTATCGGTTCGGTTGCTAGAGACGCAAACCAGTCGTTCAGTCTTTTTGTTCTGTATCTATGGGCGCAACCCAGTCGTTCGTTCTAAATGTTCCATTGCCATACTGGCTAGCAAAGTTATTATCCCTTGCTTGCTAGCTAGCCAACTATGGCTAATTTGCAGTCACGTCAAAAAGTGCAGCCAGAATAACAGCAAAGTCTTTGCATTTGTTTCAGCTGTTTTCTAGTGACATTTGTTTGGATACATCCATAACAATGAGCTGATGAGGTGTGATTTCACCTGGCTTAGAAAATGTCCTCACTCGTCAGGGCACTTGTTCAGAGGAGCTAGCCAACAACACAGCTAACACAATCACTTCAAACTGAAGATGGAAAGACTGAAAACTAGCTGCACTTCATTTCGTTTGACCTTTTTTCAATTGACATTTTCTTTGTATATATCCATAACAATGATGCCAGCTGATTCATGATTTTGACTGGCTGAGAAACGCTGCCTGCCTGTCTGTCTTGTCACAACTCCTGACACGTTCATTAGTATGGGACAGCTGGAGATCGAACTTGAATATTAAAACAATGTGACAATGTGGCAATGTGTCGGAGAAACAGGCAGCAAGGTTTATACAAATCTCTGCTGTTTAAAACTAAATGTTAGTCTAAAAGAAATGTGAGTTAATGTCAAGATGCTTTTTATAGTGGAGATCAAGTTTATAAATTGCTTGGCTGGGCTGATGAGACAGTGGATTGCGTAGTCAGATGGAACAGAGTGAATTGGCATTTTAACGTCATAGATTTAGCCGTTGGTAACTTGTAGAATAGACACTCAGGATTAGACCCATCCGTTGTAATATAACAACCACCACTTCCTTCCTTCCCATGTTTCCTCTTCTAGCCTTACAACATTTTCCCCAGAATCGTAGAAGTGCTTTCGAAGGAAAAGATCATGAGCTGTTTAAGGCCATAGACAAGGCCAAAGCTTACATACGAGAGGAAGCAGATCATCGCCTTAAAAACCTGGATACCTCTAATCCCCAGGACTACTTCGAAATCTTCCTGGTTAAAACACTAGAGGGAAAACAGTGATACATTCTTGGAATTGGACGTTGGACCTCTCTACACATTATCAATATACAATCTAGCCACCAGAGGGCACTGATTTCCTTTATGTGATCAATGATCACTTCTGACCTATTCTTTCTGCCAAACTTTCTCATAAATCTCCTATTGACATTATTGCATGAGTTAGCAAATTAGTATATTATGTTACAATTACATAAGACAGAAGGTTACTTCAGGCTGTTCAGATGGGTTAGCCTTCCCTGTGGCTCAGTTGGTAGAGCA
Source organism: Salmo trutta (assembly GCF_901001165.1). NCBI lineage: Eukaryota > Metazoa > Chordata > Actinopteri > Salmoniformes > Salmonidae > Salmo > Salmo trutta. Next base: position 9,901,460 of record NC_042982.1, on the reverse strand, counting down.
TGGTGTGTGCAACACCAGGGTTGTGGGTTCCTTTTCCCACGGGGGGCCAGTACAAAAAAAAAATCCATGAAATGTATGTATTCACTAGTGTAAGTCGCTCTGGATAAGAGCGTCTGCTAAATGACTAAAATGTAAAAATGTTAAATGGAAACTGACATTTTGACATTGACTGTCACGGTTGTCGTAGTGATGAGACCAAAACGCAGCAGGTATGTGTATACTCATCTTCTTTATTATGAGGAAAGAAGGCAAACCCAAAATAACCACGTATACAAAAAGAAACACACCGACAATAAACAGTCCTGTAAGGCTTGACGCTATACACGGAACAATCTCCCACAAATGACAAACACCAACACACCAACTCTCAATCAAAGGCAAATAGACACACCTGCCTTCAATTGAGAGTCCCAACCCCAATTAGCCAAACATAGAAACAAACACACTAGACTAAACATAGAATACATGAACATCAAACAGTGCCCAAACACCCCGGAATACTTAAATCAAATGCCCCTTCATGACAAACACCATCCTGAACCACATAAAACAAATACCCTCTGCCACGTCCTGACCAAACTACAATAACAATTAACCCTTATACTGGCCAGGACGTGACATTGACTGTAGGACTATAACCTCTCACATACTGTGGCCTTAATATTAACTCCAGCAGAATAAGCATTTCTTGCAGTCTAACGATACACCAAATGTGGCCAAAATGTTGACTCGGTAACAGAAGTGGAGAAACATGATTTCTTTCTTTCTTTCAGCATCTTGAGAGAATGCGAATGCTCAGTTAGATACCGTCTGTAGCGGTTGCTAATGGGTTATTAGCCATTTTGGGAGGGTGAACAAACAGCTGACCCACGCACCACTATACCACACACGGAAACAAGTTGTCACAGTTTAACTCAGTCACAGGCCGATCCTTCCAGGTAGATACCTCTAAATTCAACCTGGTCTCAGAGCATTTTGTATTATTAAGTACGTAAATCCGAAATACTCCATTTAGTATGATATGTTACGTTTCGTATGTATGTATTCATTTGTGGATGTCCACCATCCATTTCGTATGATATGTTAAGGATTACAATTCGTACGATACATTACTAATTTGAAACGTGTATGACATGTTACGAATTCCAATTTGTTGTGGCTAACGCTAGCTAGCTGAACATCGTAGACTGCCTGGATCAAGAACTTGATGTGATGGGCCTCTGCCTTCCACAGCTCGGATTATGTGACCTTACGCTCCACCGCTTGCTCTCATCTTCTCCAGGCTCCTTGTTGCCGCATTCCGACCTTCCTGCTGGCTCAATCCTCCTCTACTGCTGCTCGCACTTCCTCCTGCACCAGCTTCCGCCTGCCTTGTTGTAGCGTGGTGTTGTAATGCTACCAAGGCCAGCTCTTCCGGTAATCACCGTGCTCACCAGCACACTGTGCCGTACCTGTGACTCAGCCTGCTCCACTGTATCCTGAGCCCTCCACTTCCTTCCTGTCTTCACCTCTATACCGGCCTGGGAGAATAATGAAATCTAATCAAACAAAATATATCCAATATGTATGAATGATAGTAATCTTAACTGAAAACAAGCCTTGTTGATTATCTCAAGCTTTTCCTCGCCATGGATATTTTTCGGTCTAGCTAGATAAGAACAGCAATGATGGTGCTAAGGATGCTGCTACTTCTGCCAAGGTCTTTCTCTGTGTCACGCGCATGGACCACTATGTAGGCTACAAGGTTTCACTCAAAACAACCAACCAAGCTTGATAATGCAATTTATTTTATAGAGTAAAGGAAGTGCGACAGTATCATCAAGCATCTTATTTATGTTGGCAAAAGAGAGTAGCCCTACTTTGGTGATTAAAAATGTTTTATTTCATTTGAATTGTTGTTATTTCAAACATGATATCACTTGGCCTATTACAACATCACCATCTTATATGCAGGCATATTCATGTGTTTATAATAAACCATTACTACAACATAAAACATTATTATAACAATTTATAATAAACCATTACTACAACATAAACCATTATTATAACAATTTATAATAAACCATTACTACAACATAAACCATTATTATAACAATTTATAATAAACCATTACTACAACATAAACCATTATTATAACAATTTATAATAAACCATTACTACAACATAAACCATTATTATAACAATTTATAATAAACCATTACTACAACATAAACCATTATTATAACAATTTATAATAAACCATTACTACAACATAAACCATTAACAATTTATAATAAACCATTACTACAACATAAACCATTATTATAACAATTTATAATAAACCATTACTACAACATAAACCATTAACAATTTATAATAAACCCAGCATGTAAAAGATCCAAACAATACAGAATTCTAAAAGTATAGGTATTAGGAAACCACAGCTGTATTCAAATACCCATACTAACATACTGTAAACTACATACTTAATGACTATATACTACATACTATATACTATTAGTTCATTTTGTATACTGTAAACAAACAGTATCCTTCCAGTTGAGCATACTAGCTCTTCGCCTGTCTAACGGAAGTTGATGCTGTTGCTACGCAACCTCTTGCTAGCAAGTTAGCATAACAAATGACTAGTTAGACATTTTACGACGTCGGATGTGTTCTTAAATTCAATCTTGAGTGCCAGAGTGCGCTCGTAAATTTTTGAGCGTTGTCAGATTGTCCGTTTGTAAATTCAGAGCGTTTCGCTCTCGGAGCGCACACTGGACGCTCGGGCCAAGGAGTAGGGTTGATTTGAGCGTTCTGACCTTACAACGGCAGTCAAACACTCACGCTAACGTTGGCTAGGTTGCTAGCTACTTCCAGACACAAATGAGACCACTCTGACCATTTTACTCGCCCTAGCAGATCTGGTTAGACAGTTTTCATGTTATCCAGAGCGTTGGTGTCTGTAACTGTGCTGCGGCCAACAATTTAATTACGCTTTTTTGCAGACGTTTACTGACACCGGCCATATTCAACGGGTGTGGAGTGCTCATAAATTCATTATTCTGCGCTCTGGTACACTCAGACGAGAGTGCTCTGAAATCGGAGTAGATAGCCAGAGCGAATTTACGAAAGCACCCGAATGTCCATTGAGAATGCACAACAACTACCACTTAGCTAAGCTAAGAATTACTGGAATAATCAAGTCAATAAAAGTTGGGTAGTTAGTTAGATAGCCTATAGTTAATATACTGGCAAGTTTGATGTGTAAATAGCCAACTAATGTTAGGTAGCTAGCTAACAACATATCGGTACATACTGCTGTAATGATATGGTATGTGGTTCGTAAGGACAGCGTAGCTAACTAATTGTCAGCCAACATAACGTGGAAGGTAACTTATTTGAAAAGTCATTACTGTATTACATTGCTCAACATTTTCTTAAAATTTGTCATAGTTAGATAAAGCAATGAAATGTTACCACTGTCATTGTACTTCGGCTGCATATTTTCTTCAAATCTGAAAACGATGTGAAGCCACGCCCATTTCCTGAATAATTGCATTATGGGCCCTAAAGTACGGAAATAGTGTCCTCTGCGTGTATACTTCAAATTTTGGCGAATGTAGTACGAAATCCGGGAACTTTTGGCATACTAACTATACCCATAATATGACCAATAAGTATACTATATACTCAATTTAAGTCACAAATAGTATGGTTAGTGCGGTTAGTATGAATATTTGAACACAGCTCATGTGTAACATGACAGAGTTCTTAAATGCAGACTCATGGCCTGTTAGCCCAGGTGCCCCTTAATGTTAATTAAGGACGTGGCCTGAGGTATAAATGTTTGGCCTTAATACACATAGAGTCACTGTAGAGCAGCTCAAGTAAGGAATCTGACCTACAAAGACTTGTATTGACAAGTGATGACTACATGGTACTGGAGGTGGGAGAAGCTGGTGAGTATTGGGACAGTGATAGGGGAAGTGGATTTTGGGGAGGAAATGGAGTAGGAAGAGGTTGAATCTGATGGGGATGGTGATAGTTTCAAGTTTTAGTGTCACATGCACAAGTACAGTGAAATGCCTTTCCTGCAAGCTCTAACCCCTAACAATGCATTAATCAATAAAATGTAACACTACCATATTTACAATGTGCAGGGATACTGGATCGATGGAGGTACACTACCAGTCAAAAGTTTTAGACCAGCTAAAGGGTTTTCTTAATTTTTACAATTTTCTACATTGTAGAGTAATAGTGAAGACATCAAAACAATGAAATAACACATATGGAATCATGGAGTAACCCAAAAAGTGTTAAACAAATCCAAATATATATTATATTTGAGATTCTTCAAATAGCCACCCTTTACCTTGGTGACAGCTATGCACACTCTTGGCATTCTCTCAACCAGCTTCACCTGGAATGCTTTTCCAACAGTCTTGAAGGAGTTCCCACATATGCTGAGCACTTGTTGGCTGCTTTTCCTTTACTCTGCGGTCTGACTCATCCCAAACCATCTTAATTTGGTTGAGGTCGGGGATTGTGGAGGCCAGGTCATCTGATGCAGCACTCCATCACTCTCCTTCTTGGTAAAATAGCCCTTACACAGCCTGGAGGTGTGTTGGGTCATTGTCCTGTTGAAAATCAAATGATAGTCCCACTAAGCCCAAACCAGATAGGATGGCTGTGACGTAGAAGTCCGTCACTGGCCGCGGGCAGCATTTGGTACTTTAACGCACGCACACATTCATCACTCCTCCCTGCTCCGTTATCAGATAAGTTAACAATGTGGGTCGACACACAAGTTAGCTTCTCTATCTTAGTACATACATTTCACACTTACGTCAGTAACCGGTTAGGGTATAAAGAAATAAACAGACAAGTGTTCATATTTAATATAAGCAATATTTATTATACTTAGATGTTATGGATGAGCGCGTTGTTTGTTTGTTCTGTTCCTCTCTCTCTCTCCATCTCTGTAGCTTCCGGCTATGCTGGATAAGGACCCGAGCTAAGGGAATTGGGCTTACTTTGTAGTGCCTGTCCGGAATGGCTCATTAATGTAAATGGGCATGTTGGTTGACACTGTCAGTAGTGATGTAATTTTGTAAATGTTATATTGTGATGTTTCATAAACGTGTTGCAATGTATATATTTTGGTATGTTTAGATAAATGGAAACTGTAGGTTGAATAGGTAATTGCTTAATTAATTAGTGTTAATTGTTCTGAGGGGAGGGGCTACCCCTACAAAAGGAGCCTCTCTTTCAGTTCATTGAGAGGCATTTTGGATTGAGCTGTGGGTGGGGCAGCATTGTTTTTAGCTGACCCATATGGTTTGATGGCAGTACTGTTGTTTTTGTTCCGGAATCACTATGTAAATAAACACCTTTGCACAGAAGAACTTTTGCGGCTCCGCCATCTTTTTATTTTTTATAGAGGTTAGGTTTTCCAGTTTAGCCTTCTGGCCTACTCTACGTGACAATGGCGTATCGCTCCAGAATGCTGTGGTAGCCATGCTGGTTAAGTGTGCCTTGAATTCTAAATAAATCACAGACAGTGTCACCAGTAAAGCACCCCCACACAATAACACCTCCTCCTCCATGCTTTAAGGTGGGAAATACACATGAGGAGATCATCCGTTCACCCACACCGGGTCTCATAAAAACACAGCGGTTGGAACCAAAAATCTCCCATTTAGACTCCAGACCAAAGGACAAATTTGCACCGGTCTAATGTCCATTGCTCGTGTTTCTTGGCCCAAGCAAGTCTCTTCTTATTACTGGTGCCCTTTAGTTGTGGTTTCTTTGTAGCAATTCGACCATGAAGGCCTGATACACACAGTCTCCTCTGAACAATTGATGTTGAGTGTCCGTTGATGTGTCCGTTACTTGAACTCTGAAGCATTTATTTGGGCTGTAGTTTCTGAGGCTGGTAACTCTAATGAACTTATCCTCTGCAGCAGAGGTAACTCTGGGTCTTCCATTCCTGTGGCGGTCCTCATGAGAGCCAGTTTCATCATAGTGCTTGATGGTTTTTTTCGACTGCACTTTAACTTCTCTAGGGTAGGGGGCAGTATTTTGACGTCCGGATGAAAAGTGTGCCCGTTGTAAACTGCCTGCCACCCAGACCCAGAATGTAGCATATGCATATTATTAGTAGATTTGGATAGAAAACACTCTGAAGTTTCTAAAACTGTTTGAATGATGTCTGTGAGTATAACAGAACTCATATGGCGTGCAAAAACCTGAGAAAAATCCAACCAGGAAGTGGGAAATCTGAGGCTTGTAGTTTTTTCAAGTGATTGCCTATCTAACACACTGTGACTTAGGGTTCATTTTGCACTTCCTATGGCTTCCACTAGATGTCAACACTCTTTAGAAAGTTGTTTGAGGCTTCTATGGTGAACAGAGAGCGAACAAAGGAAGTTGGAAGTTGTTGACTCAGGAAAGGACATGAGTTCATTGGCGCGCTTTCACGTGAGAGGTAGCTGTGTTCCATTACATTTTTCAAGACATTGGAATCGTCTGGTTGGAATATTATTGAAGTTTTATGTTAAAAAGGCCCTAAAGATTGATGCTATACATCGTTTGACATGTTTCTACAAACGTAAATAGAACTTTTCTTGACTTTTCATCGTGACATTTTCAGCGCGCTTCCTACATTTGGAGTAGCTTACTGAACGCGCTTACAACAAGGAGGTATTTGGACATAAATTATGGACTTTATCAAACAAAACAACATTTATTGTGGACCTGGGAATTCCTGGGAGTGCATTCTGATGAAGATCATCAAAGGTAAGTGAATATTTATAATCTAATTTATGATTTTAGATGACTCCAAAATGGAGGGTATCTGTATTGCCTGCTGTTGTTTTCTGAGCGCCGTACTCAGATTATTGCAAAGTGTCCTTTCCCCATTAAGCTTTTTTGAAACCTGTCACAGCGGTTTGCATTAAGGAGATGTTTATCTATAATTCTTTGAATAACAGTTTAATATTTTATCCATGTTTATGATGAGTATTTCTATAAATTGATGTGTTCATTAACTGGAAGTTTTTGAAGGAAAAACATTTCTGAACATTACGGGCCAATGTAAAATGGGGTTTTTGGATATAAAAATGAACTTTATCGAGCAAATATTGTATTTATTGTAAATATTGCAAATATATTGCAAATATTGTATGTATTGTGTAACATGAAGTCCTATGAGTGCTATCTGATGAAGATCATCAAAGGTTAGTGCTTAATTTTAGCTGTATTTCTGGTTTTTGTGACGCCTCTCCTTGGTTGGAAAATGGCTGTGTGGCTTTTATTTTTTAGGCGCTGTCCTAACATAATCGATTGTTTTGCTTTCGCCGTAAAGCCTTTTTGAAATCGGACAATGTGGTTGGATTAACGAGAGTCTTATCTATAAAATGGTGTATAATACTTGAATGTGTGAGAAATTTGAATTGTGAGATTTTTGTCGTTTTTAATTTGACGCCCTGCTATTTCACTGTCTGTTGAATAGTGTGTCCCGCAGGTGGGACGGTCACGTCCCACATACCAAAGAGAGGTTAAGAAACGTTCAAAGTTCTTGAAATGTTCCATATTGACTGATCTTAATGTCTTAAAGCAATGATGGACTGTCATTTCTCTTGCTTATATGAGTTGCTCTTTCCATAATATGGACTAGGTCTTTTACCAAATAGGGCTATCTTCTGTATACCACCCCCACCTTTTCACAACACAACTGATTGGCTCAAATGCTTTAATTTGTGGCATTTCTTTCCTTCTTAACTTTTATCAAGGCACACCTGTTCATTTAAATGCTTTCCAGGTGAGAACCTCATGAAGTTGGTTGAGAGAATGCCAAGATTGTGCAAAGCTGTCATCAAGGCAAAGGGTGGCTTCTTTGAAGAATCTCAAACATAAAAAATATTTTGATTTGTTTAACACTTTTTTGGTTACTAGATGATTCCATGTGTTATTTTATAGTTTTGTTGTCTTCTATTATTCTACAATGTAGAAAATAGTAAAAAGAAAGAAAACCCCTGGAATGAGTAGGTGTGTCCAAACTTTTAACTGGTACTGTATATCTGAATTTTGAAAGACAAGCATCATCATTTTGAATTCCACAAAGTGAGTTTGGAACAATGTCATACTCGTTTGGACCAGAGAGCATCAGACAGATGGCCTACAACTAGAGAGACAGAGGGGCGCTGTTTCGCTCGCTCAGATGCTTTCTCCTGTGAGATGCTTTCAACCTCTTCCGAATTGAAGGGAAATTATGAAACACAGAGACGAAAGATTTAAAACAAAATAAATGTGTCGACATTTTTGGGAAGCCTGGCATCCCTTGGCATCCATGAATACACGCCACTGGACGTGTCTGTGTCTACTCTGTTTGAGGCCTCAGAGATAGAAATTATTTGCTTAGAAGGCACAGTCTGTACCTGATGGTTAACTAGTAAATGATTACTAAGTTAATGGCAACCACAAATCTGTTCAACCAAAAGTTAATCGACAGTATCATGACCTCACATTATACAAAAAGTCCAAATTTGGCAAGGTGTGACGTTAATTGTTACTATGTACTTCATTTTCTTCACTGCATTTTACAGTAGTAGTCGTAAATGCACAAAGGCTGTGGGTTTGAGCATGCAAACCAACACATGCACAAACAAGCAAATACAGTACCAGTCAAAAGTTGACACCTACTCATTCAAGGGTTTTTCTTTATTTTTATTATTTTCTACATTGTAGAATAATAGTGAAGACATCAAAACTATGCAATAACACATATGGAATCATGTAGTAACCAAAAAGTGTTAAATCAAAATATATTTGAGATTTTTCAAAGTAGCCACCATTTGCCTTGATGACAGCTGTGCACACTCTTGGCGTTTTCTAGACCAGCTTCAGGAGATAGTCACCTGGAATGCTTCTTAAAAGTTAATTTGCAGGATTTCTTTCCTTCTTCATTTGTTTTGAGCCAATCAGTTGTATTGTGACAAGGTATTGGTGGTATACAGAAGATAGCCCTATTTGCTAAAAGACCAAGTCCATATTATGGCAAGATCAACTCAAATAAGCAAACAGAAGCGACAGTCCATCATTACTTTAAGACATGAAGGTCAGTCAATACGGAAAATGTCCTTGTCACAACACAACTGATTGGCTCAAACAAATTAAGAAGGAAAGAAATCCTACAAATTAACTTTTAAGAAGCATTCCAGGTGACTATCTCATGAAGCTGGTCTAGAAAATGCCAAGAGTGTGCACAGAAGGAAAGAAATTCCACAAATTAATTTATGGAATCGATATATATATACACACATACATATACATATATATATATATATATATATACATACACACACACACACTTTTTCAGTTCTCAAATACATGCATGTAGTATACTTTGGATGAATATTGAGAGAGGGGCAATTCAATAAAAACGTACAGTAGGCTGGGAACTAAGCAGTCAAATGAAAATACTGAACTGCTTTGTTGCTACAATAACCAACACAGAAAATAATGTAAAACAAGAATAATCTAGCCTACATTTAGCTTGTATGAATACAAATAATGAATTTTTGTTCTGTGGAAAAGTAATTAAATGTATATCCCATTCTACACCCTTATTCTATATCTTTGACTTAACCTTGCACACTGATCTAGCTCAAGTATTTGACTGACCTCCATGTAGAGCTTGTATGGCGCTTTCACATCCATTCATAAGTTACCGAGCAGAGGAATCGGTGCAGGACCAGGAGGCAAACGTGAGTTGCTTTGTTTGCCTCGATTCATCCACAGTAAAATAATAACGACAAAGCCGATTACAATAGACACTAAGTTCGTTTGCAAAATGTGAAGTACATCCATCTTCAGTAGAGTCGAGGACAATGATCGCCTACGGAGTTAACAGAAAATCTGATATCAGAAAGCTTTATTTGCCCCTCCAAGTTCTGTACCGGGTAAGAGCCTTCTACCTCAAAAAGTGGATAGAAGTTGAACAATAGTGTGCACAATTGTGAGTTTCATCAGGGATGAACCATTATATCGACAAGAAAGCCGAGTGACAGCGCTAATATTGGGGGCGTTATATTAAGATGGACCGGTTTGAACCTGACAATGGCCCGGCACGTCATCGAGCGAAAGCGGGGAGGGAGGAGCACCTATCTCAAATCAAATAGTTATATGTGCTGCTCGGTCATGTTGTCAACAAGGCAGCTTGGTGCATCGTCTCTTCTCCAGAAAAAATACATGTTAGAACATTCGAACTCATTTCAATTGGGAAGACAAAGCGTTTATCAAAATTAATCTCTTTCGCATGTAAAAACACAGAAACCTACTCATTACTCCACGTGCTGAACTACATCACCTTTGCCATCACTTTTCACCCGATTAAACTCCCACAACAGAGGGTAACGCGGACCAGATATACGAACGCCCTTAATGGAAATACATGTCCTCAATGATTAAAGGAAGAAGAGATCTTCTAAATTACTAAAATGTAAATGGAGATTAGGTGGGAACATTATAGCGATGGCAGAAACGCGCGTGAGCAACAAGTACAACTAAATTGTTTTTCTCACATTTGACAGAATCCACTTATATCATTTGTAACAGCCTAAACATTACCAAACTTCTAGTCTATCAAATAATATTCATTATAGACATTGTTTTAAGTCCATATTATTTCACTGGTAGTACATTTAACGGCTCAATGTTCTTCTTGGATTAGGTTTTATGACGGTTGGCATCCAAATACACAGAGTGTACAAAATGTTTCCATTACAGAGACTGACCAGGTGAAATCTATGATCCCTTATTGAGGTCACTTGTTAAATCCACTTCAATCAGTGTAGATGAAGGGGAGACAGGTTAAAGAACGATTTTTGAGACTTGAGACATGGATTGTGCATGTGTGCCATTGAGAGGGTGAATGGGCAAGACAAAATATTTAAGTGCCATTGAACGGGGTATGATAGTAGGTACAAGGCACACCAGATTGAGTGTGTCAAGAACTGCAATGCGGTTTGGTTTTTCACGCTCAACAGTTTCCGTGTATATGAAGAGTGATCCACCACCCAAAATATATCCAGCCAATTTGACACAACTGTGGGAAGCATTGGAGTCAACATGGGCCAGCATCCCTGTGGAGTCCATGCCCTGACAAAATGAAACTGTTCTGAGGGCAAAGGGGGTGCAACTCAATATTAGGAAGGCATTCCTAATGTTTTGTACACTCAGTGTATGTTGCATTACCGACACCAACTAGACTATCTAGAGATTCCACAGGGATTCTCTGCCTCTAACCCTATTACAGGGGCTGAGTCACTGGCTTACAGGTGCTCTTCCATGCCGTCCCTAGGAGGGGTGCGTCACTTGAGTGGGTTGAGTCACTGACGTGGTCTTCCTGTCTGGGTTGGCGCCCCCCCTTGGGTTGTGCCGTGGCGGAGATCTTTGTGGGCTATAATCGGCCTTGTCTTAGGATGGTAAATTGGTGTTTGAAGATATCCCTTTAGTGGTGTGGGGACTGTGCTTTGGCAAAGTGGGTGGGGTTATATCCTGCCTGTTTGGCCCTGTCCGGGGGTATCATCGGATGGGGCCACAGTGTCTCCTGACCCCTCTTGTCTCAGCCTCCAGTATTTATGCTGCAGTAGTTTATGTGTCGGGGGGCTAGGGTCAGTCTGTTATATCTGGAGTATTTCTCCTGTCTTATCCGGTGTCCTATGTGAATTTAAGTATGCTCTCTCTAATTCTTTCTTTCACTCTCTCGGAGGACCTGAGCCCTAGGACCATGCCTCAGGACTGCCTGGCATGATGACTCCTTGTTGTCCCCAGTCCACCTGGCCGTGCTGCTGCTCCAGTTTCAACTGTTCTGCCCACGGCTATGGAACCCTGACCTGTTCACTGTGATTACTATTATTTCACCATGCTGGTAATTTAGGAACATTTGGACATCTTGGTCATGTTCTGTTATAATCTCCACCCGGCACAGCCAGAAGAGGACTGGCCACCCCTCACAGGCTGGTTCCTCTCTAGGTTTCTTCCTAGGTTTTGGCCTTTCTTGGGAGTTTTCCCTAGCCACCATGCTTCTACATCTGCATTGATTGCTGTTTGGGGTTTTAGGCTGGGTTTCTGTACAGCACTTTGATATATCAGCTGATGTAAGAAGGGCTATATAAATACATTTGATTTGATTTGACTAGGGTACTAACCCATTATACTTTGAGCAACAAAATGGAAAAAGGGGAAAGGGGGAAAAAACGATAAAATGTCTTCCATCTAACCCTACACTCAATCAAACCCACCACCCTATTCCACTACTACTTTAACCCTATCCTATTCCACTACTACTTTAACCCTATCCTATTCCACTACTACTTTAACCCTATCCTATTCCACTACTACTTTAACCCTATCCTATTCCACTACTACTTTAACCCTATCCTATTCCACTACTACTTTACCCCTATCCTATTCCACTACTACTTTAACCCTATCCTATTCCACTACTACTTTACCCCTATCCTATTCCACTACTACTTTAACCCTATCCTATTCCACTACTACTTTACCCCTATCTGGTCCTACAACGTGATCAAGACAAAAGAGATGATTATGGACTACAGGAAAAGGCGGACCGAACAGGCCTCCATTAACATCGATGGGGCTGTAGTGGAGCAGGTCGAGAGTGTCCACATCACCAACGAACTATAATGGTCCAAACCAAGACAGTCGTGAAGAGGCCATGACAACACCTTTTCCCCCCCAGGAGACTGAAAAGATTTGGCATGGGTCCTTAGATCCTCAAAAAGTTCTACAGCTGCACCATCGAGAGCATCATTTTATTTACGGATACTCAGACATAATTTACAAACAAAGAATTTGTGTTTAGTGAGTCCACCAGATCAGAGATAGTAGGGATGACCAGGGATGTTCTCTTGATAAGTGTGTGAATTGGACCATTTTCCTGTCAAAATGTAACGAGTACCTTTGGGTGTCAGGGAAAATGTATGGGGCAAAGGGTACATCATTTTCTTTAGGAATGTAGGGAAGTAAATGTTGACAAAAATATAAATAGTAAAGTCAAGTACAGATACCCCCCCAAAAATCTTAAGTAGTAGTTTAAATAATGTTTACTTCAGTACTTTACACCTCTGCCCCACGGTGAAGGTTCACTGCCTTCCCAATCAAAAGCCCTGTATTAACACAGAGGTTTGCGTTAAACTAAAGGACAGATCTACCGCTATACAGAATATAGCCCTATTTGGTAAAAGACCTAATCCATATTATGGCAAGATCAGCTCAAATAAGCAAAGAGAAGCGACAGTCCATCATTACTTTAAGATATGAAGGTCAGTCAATCCGAAAAACGTTGAAAGTTTCTTCAAGTGCAGTGGCAAAAACCATCAAGCGCTATGATGACACTGTCTCTCAGTGTCATCATAGGACCGCCACTGGAAAGGAAGACCCAGAGTTACCTCTGCAGCAGAGGATAAGTTAATTAGAGTTGATGAGTCCAAATTTCAGATTTTTTGTCAAGTGCAGCGTCTGTTTGCTCCTCATTACACACCACGGACCAACAAATATTCTTTGCATCAACATAGGAATCACTACAACTTTTTCTGTGACCTCTTATACACTATATTAGGCCCAGCCTTTGGAACTTTGATTTTCCTAGATATGGCTACGATATTGTTTTCACTACATCCGATGGATCTAGATACTGCTTTCAAGCCTATTTCTGCAGCATTAGTAATGATTTGATCAATACATGTTGATGATTTAATTCCTGTGCTGTTTGTAACTACTCTGGTAGGTTGACTGATAACCTGAACCAGTGCGCAGCTTGATGAAAGCCAGTTAATATTTAAATTACCCAGAAAATATACCTCTGTTCATTTCACATACATTATCAAGCATTTCACAAATGTTATCCAGATACTGACTGTTAGCACTTGGTGGTCTATAGCAGCTTCACACAAGAATGAACTTTAGGTGAGGCAGATGAACCTGTAGCCATATTACTTCAACAGTATTTAACATGAGATCCTCTCTAATCTTTACAGGAATGTGGTTCTGAATATAATTAGCAACACCCCCACCACTCACATTTCTGTCTTTTCTGTAAATGTTAAAACCTTGTATTGCTACCACTGTATCATCAAAGATATTATCCAAGTGAGTTTCAGAGTTAGTCAAAATATGAATGTCATCTGTTACTAGCAGGTTACTCATTTTATTATTATTAACTTTGTTTCTTAAGCTACATATGTTAACGTGGGCTATTCTGAGCTCAAGTAGATATTCTCATGTTATTTATATTAGTACAGGGTGAGCTGCACACAGTGGACTTCCTTCTAGGGCACACCGCCTCAGTGCCAACAGCATACATCTGGTCAATAGGCACATGATTGCTGTATACAATAGCTGTAGGATCACCAGAGGCATTCATGGCAATTAGAGGGTCATAAATTAGGTTACTTACATGGTGTCTACCAACGTCCCTGGTGTAATGTACATTTGCTAAAGCATTATGACGACTCAGCGACACAATGGTAGGGATTAACTGAGCTGGGCTTGGGTCATTGATAAGACGTTGTCTCAACGCAACCTTATAATGCTGTGAAAGGATCCATGAACCCAAATGCTTTGGGTGGATCCCATCCTCTTTATAAAACGTGTTTTGTTTCCAAAAAGTATCGAAATTGTCAACAAAAGTTACACCCATTGAGCTGTAATAATCACGTAGCCAGTTGTGAAGAGCGAGAATCCTGCTAAAGCGCTCAATGTCATGGTTCAGAGAGGGAACAGGGCCAGATATGATGGGTCTTTTTATTAGTGCCTAGCAGAGAGTCAATCAGCTCTTTAAAATCCAGTTTCAATTCTTGCCCTACATAATGTTATTTAAAACCCACATGAACTACGATAGAATCCATTTCCATCTCCTGAAGTAGTTCATTCGGTAGCAGCTTAGTAATGGAATTTACTTGAGCTCCAGGATAGGACATTGTTTTTACACCAGGAACAGTCACATTTATTACCAAAATCACAGCCGGCAAGAAGGACGAGGAAATCCGCCCACTCCCACGCTTCACAGGATTTGGAGATCCCTTTAAGGATGGGTGAGAGGCAGGATAACTTGAGCCCACAGCTCCCGGCACCTGGTGCAGGAATCCTACAGATGGAGAAGCAGACACAGGTACCCCAAGCGATGAAGGCACAGGAAGATCAGGCTCCAGGGTGGTGAAACTATTCGTTGTTTGTATCTGTTTGGGGCCTTTTGTTGGAGTGTAGACTATTTTGCTGGAGGCGGCTTTCACGGCTCATGACATGCGACCATTGTTGATTGTCATGCTCCTCTTGCTGTGCTCCTTTGACTCCGCTATCAGATGGGGGAGGAGAGGCAGGAGATGGCTCCGTGGTGAACAAACTCCGGCCAGTCGGATAATGACAAACAACAAGGCGGAGATGCATCAAACAAGCGCAAACACCTTCCAGCCACCGGCGAGTTAAAGGTAAACATTCCACTGTGCGTTTTCCCCAGTTTCTTAATAATGCCGGTGTGGGATAATTTTCCAGTCATCTGGTGATTCTCCGTAACTATACTGTTCTCTTTGAAGTAGAAAGAATAATCAATATAAGTTACATTTACATTTAAGTCATTTAGCAGACGCTCTTATCCAGAGCGACTTACAAATTGGTGCATTCACCTTAAGATATCCAGTGGAACAACCACTTTACAATAGTGCATCTAAATCTTTTAAGGGAGGGGGGGTTAGAAGGATTACTTTATGCTATCCTAGGTATTCCTTAAAGAGGTGGGGTTTCAGGTGTCTCCGGAAGGTGGTGATTGACTCCGCTGTCCTGGCATCGTGAGGGAGCTTGTTCCACCATTGAGGTGCCAGAGCAGCGAACAGTTTTGACTGGGCTGAGCGGGAACTGTGCTTCCTCAGAGGTAGGGAGGCGAGCAGGCCAGAGGTGGATGAATTCAGTGCCCTTGTTTGGGTGTAGGGCCTGATCAGAGCCTGAAGGTTCGGAGGTGCCGTTCCCCTCGCAGCTCCGTAGGCAAGCACCATGGTCTTGTAGCGGATGCGAGCTTCAACTGGAAGCCAGTGGAGAGAGCGGAGGAGCGGGGTGACGTGAGAGAACTTGGGAAGGTTGAACACCAGACGGGCTGCGGCGTTCTGGATGAGTTGTAGGGGTTTAATTGCACAGGCAGGGAGCCCACCCAACAGCGAGTTGCAGTAATCCAGACGGGAGATGACAAGTGCCTGGATTAGGACCTGCGCCGCTTCCTGTGTGAGGCAGGGTCGTACTCTGCAAATTTTGTAGAGCATGAACCTACAGGATCGGGTCACCGCCTTGATGTTAGTGGAGAACGACAGGGTGTTGTCCAGGGTCACGCCAAGGTTCTTAGCACTCTGGGAGGAGGACACAATGGAGTTGTCAACCGTGATGGCGAGATCATGGAACGGGCAGTCCCTCCCCGGGAGGAAGAGCAGCTCCGTCTTGCCGAGGTTCAGCTTGAGGTGGTGATCCGTCATCCACACTGATATGTCTGCCAGACATGCAGAGATGCGATTCGCCACCTGGTTATCAGAAGGGGGAAAGGAGAAGATTAATTGTGTGTCGTCTGCATAGCAATGATAGGAGAGACCATGTGAGGATATGACAGAGCCAAGTGACTTGGTGTATAGCGAGAATAGGAGAGGGCCTAGAACAGAGCCCTGGGGGACATCAGTGGTGAGAGCACGTGGTGCGGAGACAGATTCTCGCCACGCCACCTGGTAGGAGCGACCTGTCAGGTAGGACGCAATCCAAGCGTGGGCCGCGCCGGAGATGCCCAACTCGGAGAGGGTGGAGAGGAGGATCTGATGGTTCACAGTATCAAAGGCAGCAGATAGGTCTAGAAGGATGAGAGAAGAGGACATGGTGTCACGTCCTGACCATAGTAAGCTGTTATTTTCTATGGTAGAGTAGGTCAGGGAGTGACAGAGGGATTTTCTAGTTAAATTTTTCTACGTTGTTATGTTCTAGTTTTGTATTTCTATGTTGGTTTGTTCTAGTTTTGATTTTCTATGTTGGGCTTTGTTTGGAATGTTCTCCAATTAGAGGCAGCTGGTCATCGTTGTCTCTAATTGGAGGTCATATTTAAGTTGGTGTTTGCCCCACCTGGGTTTGTGGGAGATTATCTTTGAGTCAGTGTATTTTTCACCTCTGCGTCACGGTTTGTTGTTTTTGTCATTCAGTTTATTTATGTACTGCGTAGTTTCACAGTGTAAATAAAATGTGGAACGACACACACGCTGCACTTTGGTCCGCTTCTCCTTACGACAACCGTGACACATGGGTAAGCTGAATGAAGGCTGAAGCCCATGTGAGTCTACAAAGCTGGATCAAAATCGAATTGACCATTGGACATGTAAAAAACAGAACGTAAGCAGAATCTGTGTAGATTAGGCAAGGTAAACCAACAAGATGTGTCTGGTCTGGGCCATGTTGTGAAGGCTACTGGACATGCACATGGGTTAATCATACATAGACAACATCGGTCTGAACTTGTGAAGACCTTTGGACAGCAACATTAGCTAAGGAGTATGCATGTCACACCACCATTATAATCTATGCACCCAATGTCTGAGCCAATAAGAGAATGGAAACTAAGTAAGACAACAAGATTCGTAAAGTGTGGTGATGACGTTATGTAAGAGTAAGACTGTATGAAAACCAAGCACTAAGAATGAAGATTCAATTGTTTCATTGAACTGTTGAGCTTCTGTTACTTTTGTAATAAAGTCTAATTGAACTTACAAGCTCCGGTATCTGAGAAGTATTTGATTAAAAATGTTCCACAACACTGGCGACCTGTGTGATAAAGGAAGCTTCCTCAAATAAATCACATGCGCCGAATACAACAGGTGTAGGTAGACCTTACAGTGAAATGCTTACAAGCCATTAACCAACAATGCAGTTTTAAGAAAATACCCCCCAAAAAAGTAAGATAAGAATAATAAATAAAGAGCAGCAGTAAATAACAATAGTGGGGCTATATACAGGGGGTACCAGTGCAGGGGCACCGGTATTGAGGTAATATGTACATGTAGGTAGAGTTATTAAAGTGACTATGCATAGATAATAACAGAGTAGCAGCAGCGTAGAAGAGGGTGGGGGGGGGCAATGCAAATAGTCTGGGTAGCCATTTGATTAGCTGTTCAGGAGTCTTATGGCTTGGGGTAGAAGCTGTTTAGAAGCCTCTTGGACCTAGTCTTGGCGCTCCGGTACCGCTTGCCGTGCAGTAGCTGAGAGAAAAGTCAATGACTAGTGTGGCTGGAGTCTTTGCCAATTTTTAGGGCCTTCCTCTGACACCACCTGGTATAGAGGTCCTGGATGGCAGGAAGCTTGGCCCCGGTGATGTACTTTGCCATACACACTACACTCTAGTGAGTCACTGGTGCTTCCTGCTTTATTTTTAGCTTGTAAGCAGGAATCAGGAGGATAGAATTATGGTCAGATTTGCCAAATGGATGGCGAGGGAGAGCTTTGTACACATCTCTGTGTGTGGAGTAAAGGTGGTCTAGAACTTTTTCCCCTCTGGTTGCACATTTAACATGCTGATAGAAATGAGTTAAAACTGATTTAAGTTTTCCTGCATTAAAGTCCCCGGTCACTAGGAGTGGCGCCTCCTGGATGAGTGTCTTCCTGTTGGCTTATGGCGGTATAAAGCTCATTGAGTTCGGTTTTAGTGCCAGCATCGGTCTGTGGTGGAATGTAGACAACTACGAAAAATACAGATGAAAACTCTCTAGGTAGATAGTGTGGTCTACAGATTTTCATGAGATACTCTACTAGGCTGCTGTTCTATCTTGCCAATGGAGTGTATAACCTGCCAGCTGTATGTTCTTAATGTCGTTGTTCAGCCACGACTCAGTGAAACATATTACAGTTTTTAATATCCCGTCGGTATGATATACGTGCTTTCAGTTCATCCCATTTATTTTCCAGCGATTGAACGTTAGCTAGCGGGACGGAAGGCAAAGGCAGATTAGCCACTCGTGGCCTGATCTTCTGCAAAGTCACCGTTTCCTTCTCCAGCGAATGACGGGGATCTGGGCCTGGTCGGGTGTCTGTAGTATATCCCTGCCGTCCGACTCATTGAAGAAAAACTCTTTGTTTAATCTGAGGTGAGTAATCACAGTTCTGATGTCCAGAGGCTCTTTTCGGTCATGAGAGACAGTAGCAGCAACATTGTGTACAAAACAAGTTACGAACAACGCGAAAAAACAAACAAAATAGCATGGTTGGTTAAAAGCCGATAAGACTGCAGCCATCTCCTCTGGCGCCATCATAAAATGCTCAAGCATATAATCCTCTTCAAACAAGCAATTGTGATCCAGTTTGTTTCGAAACAAAGCGTAGTAGTTTCAGCTCCTACAGCGCTGGAACCGTTAATTTACTTCTCCAGACAAAGAGGGCTCCATTGTAAAACTTGTCTTGGACTAACTTCGTTAGCTTGATGGCTAGCAGTTTAGCTAGGTTAGTGGCTCTGTCAAGCAGACTTCAACCTGTCGGTTCAGACGGATTCCGGGACAAGAAATAGCGGTCCTAACTGTTAAATGCTAACCACGTCGATGGCATTGGCGTTTCTCTATAAGTAGGGTGAGTCAACATATTTTTCTACTTGCACGAAGGCCAGAAATCAGAACCATGGACAGCCACGTCATATTAAGCTTATGTTCATTGGACTAAATTGTTTTTGGTATCTTTTAGTTGTTACTGTATTAGACTCAGCAGAGGTGATTTGATGAGGCTAAAATGTTGAAATGGTGCTGGAATAGCTACTGTTTTCTTTGCGATTTGTTGTAACACTGTCGTTCTAAATCAGTAGTTGTTTAGTGGTCCGAAAATGTTGGGAACATGAACTTGCTTGACCATGCTGTAGGTCATGTATTTGTCTGTTACTGTACATGCAATATGCTTTGTGGACTTCTCCGGTTTTGTGATAAAACAAAGGTGTTTTACAAAAGGCTGTGAAGTATTTGTAGTTAATCGTATCAGTCATTTTTGTTCATCATATCAGAGCTGTAGCACCGCCCACTGGTGAAGTGGAGCAGAGCATGCTGGGCGATCTCCAGCTCAGAGAAGATCAGCTTATGAGAAGTCAAGTGTGAGAAAGTTCCAGCCATCCTTATTTTCCTACCAGTTAGCTTTTATTGTGTTAGCTAAGTTCTTGTTGATATGTAAGTACATATTTCATATCTTTCAGGTGTTTATGTCTGAAGATGCACTCTGCGACGATAATGTTGTATTTATGGTTATGCTAATTAGTAGTTTCTATCACTAGCTACTATAGCAAAAAAAGAATATTTCTGGACTATGAATTGTTTGAAATGTGTTATTACGATGTCGTGACATGTAATAACTCCAACAACAATCCGTACATAGTATCAGTGCAACGTAATGTAAAGTGTGACTTAAATCTTCCTAAGCGAGTGTTCAGAAGGAGATAGACGAGGTGATTGGCTCAAGAGTGCCCACGGTTGACGACAGAGTTAAAATGCCCTACACGGATGCTGTCATTCACGAAGTCCAGAGATACATGGACCTCAGTCCTACCTCTGTACCCCACAAAGTGATGAGAGATACAGAGTTCTACAACTACCACATTCCAGAGGTGACCACAATTATGTAACTGTACCAATACTGAATGTTACATTTCACTGTATCTTGTTTGACGTGGTGGAACTGTTGTTTAAACAAGATGATTTACATTTTACTGCATTTTTCATAGCAAGTGAAGGGTGTTATTTTGTCATTCTTTCAGGGTACCATGGTCCTGCCTCTGCTGTCCTCTGTGCTTGCTGATCCCAAATTGTTTAAAAACCCAGATGAGTTTGACCCAGAGAACTTCCTGGATGAAAATGGAGTCTTTAAAAAAAATGATGGATTCTTTGCTTTTGGAGTGGGTAAGATCATGCTCCAAGTAGTTTGTGGATTATGTGAGTTAAAAACAAGAAACCTAGAGGCCTGGGGTGGTCTTGCGGTCTAAGCCGCTGCCTCTCTGGAGCTCATGTACTTTGTTCCGCTGCCAGCATGGGTTTGAATCTGCTTTTCAGCATGCTCTCCTAATAACTTGTATCTGTATCCTGTATCTCTCTATCCTATTCACAAAAAAACTTTCATAGATATGATAGGATTGGGCCTTTCCTAGCCTGGTAAAGCTAGCCTGATCCACCAGCCTAGGATTTCCCCACTCATTAAAAAAATGTAACAAGAAACCTGAGAACCTCTGGTCAACTTCAATTTAGTTATAGTCTCAGCTGACTGACAATGACCTCTCTCCTTTCTCTTTTCCCTCAGGGAAGCGGGCGTGTCCTGGAGAGGCTCTGGCCAGAGTGGAGCTCTTTCTCTTCTTTACCTCCCTCCTGCAGCGCTTCACTTTCACCGGCACCAAACCTCCAGAAGAGATCAACATCGAGCCAGCGTGCTCCAGCTTTGGCCGCATGCCGCGTTCCTATGATTGCTACATCAAACTCAGGACTGAGGAGTGACCACTTTACTGTGGAGAGGTCACAGGCTCAGCTTCACAGGCAGCTGCTTGTCATTATACAGTAACCATAGCCTTACATTTACCACCTTTTTTCTTGTAGACAACTATAGATGGGTTAGTGAGTTGTATGTATCTTGCTATTATCCTCAGGTAGGATCTCTAAGTATGGGTTGATATTTCAAGGCTCATTTCTGTCCACATTCATGTATGTAAGTTATTGAAATTGGTCTTGTTGTGTAGGTTGCTGTGTTGTTAGGACTGTACATTTTTACTGGCAAAGCACTGAGGGGTACTGTACGCTACGTACACTGTGGGGGTCACTATGTTATTCTGCCTTTGTATTCAACATGACTGATGTATTGTAACACATTTGGTTTTAACTTTTGCTTCAACTAATAAATAGTACTGCACACTTCAGCCAGATTCAAACAATATCTTGTG
This sequence comes from Salmo trutta, assembly GCF_901001165.1. Classification (NCBI taxonomy): domain Eukaryota; kingdom Metazoa; phylum Chordata; class Actinopteri; order Salmoniformes; family Salmonidae; genus Salmo; species Salmo trutta. The sequence goes on along the minus strand of NC_042982.1, from coordinate 9,879,487 downwards.
TGTCCAGACCTGTCATTAAAAAGCGAGCTTTGTGTTCGGATTACCTGCTCACATATAACTGTCGTTTTGCTAAGTGTAGACACATAAGTATAGCCATATCCATGTACACATATAATATCTGTTTCACAGAAGCAGACCGCTGAACTCAAGTCTGACCACTATGATGACACACCAAATGTCTTTGATAGATCCTTTTTGCATTGCCTCTTAAGGGAAAAGTAACTGAAAGTAATCAGATTATGTTACTGAGTTTGGGTATTCTAATTTTTGGACAGGTAACTAGTAACTAACAGATTACATTTAGAAAGTAAGCTACCCAAACCTGATCGTTGATCGTGTAGAGACAATGGAATAAAACAGCCTTATTTGGGGTTATGAGGGAATGAGAAAGTTGTACTAAGTTCATGAAGCAGTTATATTCTTCAAGAAACAATGGGTTCGTCGCATCTCATCGGCTCAGTAAGAAATATGGCTCAGTGTTTACTAGGCAGATATGGAAAACTCTTTGCAGCTTCTCTTTGATGTCCCTGAAAAACCTCTGAATAGGATGCAGGAGCCTCAAGGAGAGGGTCCAAGAGTAAGGTTTGTTTGTGTGTGTGTGTGTGTGTGTGTGTGTGTGTGTGTGCGTGCGTGTTTATGCTTGTTTCCATAGCATTGCTTGATGGCGTCGGAAGCTTGCCTGCCAAAATGACAAAAGAACATGTGGGTTACCATTAAGTCATAATGCCTGAGAACCCGGTGTTTGGAGGATATATTGACATGGGTGTTGCAAACTGTGCCAATATATCCTCAACACCGGCTTAGAGGACATTATCACTTTTATATAACGGGTTACCAACACATTTCAAATAATGATTGACAGTTTTATTTAAATTGTTTTGATGAATTTGTTCATGCTATTTAATCCTTTCAGAAGATATAGTCCCGACACAAATCCATGCCGGCTGGTCGTGTCCTTCTATCGGTTCGGTTGCTAGAGACGCAAACCAGTCGTTCAGTCTTTTTGTTCTGTATCTATGGGCGCAACCCAGTCGTTCGTTCTAAATGTTCCATTGCCATACTGGCTAGCAAAGTTATTATCCCTTGCTTGCTAGCTAGCCAACTATGGCTAATTTGCAGTCACGTCAAAAAGTGCAGCCAGAATAACAGCAAAGTCTTTGCATTTGTTTAAGCTGTTTTCTAGTGACATTTATTTGGATACATCCATAACAATGAGCTGATGATGTGTGATTTCACCTGGCTTAGAAAATATCCTCACTCGTCAGGGCACTTGTTCAGAGGAGCTGGCCAACAACACAGCTAACACAATCACTTCAAACTGAAGATGGAAAGACTGAAAACTAGCTGCACTTCATTTCGTTTGACCTTTTTTCAATTGACATTTTCTTTGTATATATCCATAACAATGATGCCAGCTGATTCATGATTTTGACTGGCTGAGAAACGCTGCCTGCCTGTCTGTCTTGTCACAACTCCTGACACGTTCATTAGTATGGGACAGCTGGAGATCGAACTTGAATATTAAAACAATGTGACAATGTGGCAATGTGTCGGAGAAACAGGCAGCAAGGTTTATACAAATCTCTGCTGTTTAAAACTAAATGTTAGTCTAAAAGAAATGTGAGTTAATGTCAAGATGCTTTTTATAGTGGAGATCAAGTTTATAAATTGATTGGCTGGGCTGATGAGACAGTGGATTGCGTCGTCAGATGGAACAGAGTGAATTGGCATTTTAACGTCATAGATTTAGCCGTTGGTAACTTGTAGAATAGACACTCAGGATTAGACCCACCTGTTGTAATATAACAACCACCACTTCCTTCCTTCCCATGTTTCCTCTTCTAGCCTTACAACATTTTCCCCAGAATCGTAGAAGTGCTTTCGAAGGAAAAGATCATGAGCTGTTTAAGGCCATAGACAAGGCCAAAGCTTACATACGAGAGGAAGCAGATCATCGCCTTAAAAACCTGGATACCTCTAATCCCCAGGACTACTTCGAAATCTTCCTGGTTAAAACACTAGAGGGAAAACAGTGATACATTCTTGGAATTGGACGTTGGACCTCTCTACACATTATCAATATACAATCTAGCCACCAGAGGGCACTGATTTCCTTTATGTGATCAATGATCACTTCTGACCTATTCTTTCTGCCAAACTTTCTCATAAATCTCCTATTGACATTATTGCATGAGTTAGCAAATTAGTATATTATGTTACAATTACATAAGACAGAAGGTTACTTCAGGCTGTTCAGATGGGTTAGCCTTCCCTGTGGCTCAGTTGGTAGAGCATGGTGTGTGCAACACCAGGGTTGTGGGTTCCTTTTCCCACGGGGGGCCAGTACAAAAAAAAAATCCATGAAATGTATGTATTCACTAGTGTAAGTCGCTCTGGATAAGAGCGTCTGCTAAATGACTAAAATGTAAAAATGTTAAATGGAAACTGACATTTTGACATTGACTGTCACGGTTGTCGTAGTGATGAGACCAAAACGCAGCAGGTATGTGTATACTCATCTTCTTTATTATGAGGAAAGAAGGCAAACCCAAAATAACCACGTATACAAAAAGAAACACACCGACAATAAACAGTCCTGTAAGGCTTGACGCTATACACGGAACAATCTCCCACAAATGACAAACACCAACACACCAACTCTCAATCAAAGGCAAATAGACACACCTGCCTTCAATTGAGAGTCCCAACCCCAATTAGCCAAACATAGAAACAAACACACTAGACTAAACATAGAATACATGAACATCAAACAGTGCCCAAACACCCCGGAATACTTAAATCAAATGCCCCTTCATGACAAACACCATCCTGAACCACATAAAACAAATACCCTCTGCCACGTCCTGACCAAACTACAATAACAATTAACCCTTATACTGGCCAGGACGTGACATTGACTGTAGGTCTATAACCTCTCACATACTGTGGCCTTAATATTAACTCCAGCAGAATAAGCATTTCTTGCAGTCTAACGATACACCAAATGTAGCCAAAATGTTGACTCGGTAACAGAAGTGGAGAAACATGATTTCTTTCTTTCTTTCAGCATCTTGAGAGAATGCGAATGCTCAGTTAGATACCGTCTGTAGCGGTTGCTAATGGGTTATTAGCCATTTTGGGAGGGTGAACAAACAGCTGACCCACGCACCACTACACCACACACGGAAACAAGTTGTCACAGTTTAACTCAGTCACAGGCCGATCCTTCCAGGTAGATACCTCTAAATTCAACCTGGTCTCAGAGCATTTTGTATTATTAAGTACGTAAATCCGAAATACTCCATTTAGTATGATATGTTACGTTTCGTATGTATTCATTTGTGGATGTCCACCATCCATTTCGTATGATATGTTAAGGATTACAATTTGTACGATACATTACTAATTTGAAACGTGTATGACATGTTACGAATTCCATTTTGTTGTGGCTAACGCTAGCTAGCTGAACATCGTAGACTGCCTGGATCAGGAACTTGATGTGATGGGCCTCTGCCTTCCACAGCTCGGATTATGTGACCTTACGCTCCACCGCTTGCTCTCATCTTCTCCAGGCTCCTTGTTGCCGCATTCCGACCTTCCTGCTGGCTCAATCCTCCTCTACTGCTGCTCGCACTTCCTCCTGCACCAGCTTCCGCCTGCCTTGTTGTAGCGTGGTGTTGTAATGCTACCAAGGCCAGCTCTTCCGGTAATCACCGTGCTCACCAGCACACTGTGCCGTACCTGTGACTCAGCCTGCTCCACTGTATCCTGAGCCCTCTACTTCCTTCCTGTCTTCACCTCTATACCGGCCTGGGAGAATAATGAAATCTAATCAAACAAAATCTATCCAATATGTATGAATGATAGTAATCTTAACTGAAAACAAGCCTTGTTGATTATCTCAAGCTTTTCCTCGCCATGGATATTTTTCGGTCTAGCTAGATAAGAACAGCAATGATGGTGCTAAGGATGCTGCTACTTCTGCCAAGGTCTTTCTCTGTGTCACGCGCATGGACCACGATGTAGGCTACAAGGTTTCACTCAAAACAACCAACCAAGCTTGATAATGCAATTTATTTTATAGAGTAAAGGAAGTGCGACAGTATCATCAAGCATCTTGTTTATGTTGGCAAAAGAGAGTAGGCCTACTTTGGTGATTAAAAATGTTTTATTTCATTTGAATTGTTGTTATTTCAAACATGATATCACTTGGCCTATTACAACATCACCATCTTATATGCAGGCATATTCATGTGTTTATAATAAACCATTACTACAACATAAAACATTATTATAACAATTTATAATAAACCATTACTACAACATAAACCATTATTATAACAATTTATAATAAACCATTACTACAACATAAACCATTATTATAACAATTTATAATAAACCATTACTACAACATTAACCATTATTATAACAATTTATAATAAACCATTACTACAACATAAACCATTATTATAACAATTTATAATAAACCATTACTACAACATAAACCATTATTATAACAATTTATAATAAACCATTACTACAACATAAACCATTAACAATTTATAATAAACCCAGCATGTAAAAGATCCAAACAATACAGAATTCTAAAAGTATAGGTATTAGGAAACCACAGCTGTATTCAAATACCCATACTAACATACTGTAAACTACATACTTAATGACTATATACTACATACTATATACTATTAGTTCATTTTGTATACTGTAAACAAACAGTATCCTTCCAGTTGAGCGTACTAGCTCTTGGCCTGTCTACCGGAAGTTGATGCTGTTGCTACGCAACCTCTTGCTAGCTAGTTAGCATAACAAATGACTAGTTAGACATTTTACGACGTCGGATGTGTTCTTAAATTCAATCTTGAGTGCCAGAGTGCGCTCGTAAATTTTTGAGCGTTGTCAGATTGTCCGTTTGTAAATTCAGAGCGTTTCGCTCTCGGAGCGCACACTGGACGCTCGGGCCAAGGAGTAGGGTTGATTTGAGCGTTCTGACCTTACAACGGCAGTCAAACACTCACGCTAACGTTGGCTAGGTTGCTAGCTACTTCCAGACACAAATGAGACCACTCTGACCATTTTACTCGCCCTAGCAGATCTGGTTAGACAGTTTTCATGTTATCCAGAGCGTTGGTGTCTGTAACTGTGCTGCGGCCAACAATTTAATTACACTTTTTTGCAGACGTTTACTGACACCGGCCATATTCAACGGGTGTGGAGTGCTCATAAATTCATTATTCTGCGCTCTGGTACACTCAGACGAGAGTGCTCTGAAATCGGAGTAGATAGCCAGAGCGAATTTACGAAAGCACCCGAATGTCCATTGAGAATGCACAACAACTACCACTTAGCTAAGCTAAGAATTACTGGAATAATCAAGTCAATAAAAGTTGGGTAGTTAGTTAGATAGCCTATAGTTAATATACTGGCAAGTTTGATGTGTAAATAGCCAACTAATGTTAGGTAGCTAGCTAACAACATATCGGTACATACTGCTGTAATGATATGGTATGTGGTTCGTAAGGACAGCGTAGCTAACTAATTGTCAGCCAACATAACGTGGAAGGTAACTTATTTGAAAAGTCATTACTGTATTACATTGCTCAACATTTTCTTAAAATTTGTCATAGTTAGATAAAGCAATGAAATGTTACCACTGTCATTGTACTTCGGCTGCATATTTTCTTCAAATCTGAAAACGATGTGAAGCCACGCCCATTTCCTGAATAATTGCATTATGGGTCCTAAAGTACGGAAATAGTGTCCTCTGCGTGTATACTTCAAATTTTGGCGAATGTAGTACGAAATCCGGGAACTTTTGGCATACTAACTATACCCATAATATGACCAATAAGTATACTATATACTCAATTTAAGTCACAAATAGTATGGTTAGTGCGGTTAGTATGAATATTTGAACACAGCTCATGTGTAACATGACAGAGTTCTTAAATGCAGACTCATGGCCTGTTAGCCCAGGTGCCCCTTAATGTTAATTAAGGACGTGGCCTGAGGTATAAATGTTTGGCCTTAATACACATAGAGTCACTGTAGAGCAGCTCAAGTAAGGAATCTGACCTACAAAGACTTGTATTGACAAGTGATGACTACATGGTACTGGAGGTGGGAGAAGCTGGTGAGTATTGGGACAGTGATAGGGGAAGTGGATTTTGGAGAGGGAATGGAGTAGGAAGAGGTTGAATCTGATGGGGATGGTGATAGTTTCAAGTTTTAGTGTCACATGCACAAGTACAGTGAAATGCCTTTCCTGCAAGCTCTAACCCCAACAATGCATTAATCAATAATAATGTAACTCTACCATATTTACAATGTGCAGGGATACTGGATCGATGGAGGTACACCACCAGTCAAAAGTTTTAGACCAGCTAAAGAGTTTTCTTAATTGTAAATATTTTCTACATTGTAGAGTAATAGTGAAGACATCAAAACAATGACATAACACATATGGAAACATGAAGTAACCAAAAAAGTGTTAAACAAATCCAAATATATTTTATATTTGAGATTCTTCAAATAGCCACCATTTTCCTTGGTGACAGCTATGCACACTCTTGGCATTCTCTCAACCAGCTTCACCTGGAATGCTTTTCCAACAGTCTTGAAGGAGTTCCCACATATGCTGAGCACTTGTTGGCTGCTTTTCCTTTACTCTGCGGTCTGACTCATCCCAAACCATCTCAATTTGGTTGAGGTCGGGGATTGTGGAGGCCAGGTCATCTGATGCAGCACTCCATCACTCTCCTTCTTGGTAAAATAGCCCTTACACAGCCTGGAGGTGTGATGGGTCATTGTCCTGTTGAAGAACAAATGATAGTCCCACTAAGCCCAAACTAGATAGGATGGCGTATCGCTCCAGAATGCTGTGGTAGCCATGCTGGTAAAGTATGCCTTGAATTCCAAATAAATCACAGACAGTGTCACCAGTAAAGCACCCCCACACCATAACACCTCCTCCTCCATGCTTTACGGTGGGAAATACACATGCGGAGATCATCCGTTCACCCACACCGCATCTCACAAAAACACAGCGGTTGGAACCAAAAATCTCCCATTTAGACTCCAGACAAAAGGACAAATTTGCACCGGTCTAATGTCCATTGCTCGTGTTTCTTGGCCCAAGCAAGTTTCTTCTTATTATTGGTGCCCTTTAGTCATGGTTTCTTTGCAGCAATTCGACCATGAAGGCCTGATACACACAGTCTCCTCTGAACAATTGATGTTGAGTGTCCATTGATGTGTCCGTTACTGAACTCTGTGAAGCATTCATTTGGGCTGTAATTTCTGAGGCTGGTAACACTAATGAACTTATCCTCTGCATCAGAGGTAACTCTGGTTCTTCCATTCCTGTGGCGGTCCTCATGAGAGCCAGTTTCATCATAGCGCTTGATGTTTTTTTTCGATTGCACTTTAACCTGTTGGGGATAAGGGGCAGTATTTGCACGGCCGATTTAATCTGGTTACTACTCCTGCCCAGTAACTAGAATATGCATATAATTGTTTGATTTGGATAGAAAACACCCTAAAGTTTCTAAAACTGTTTGAATGGTGTCTGTGAGTATAACAGAACTCATTTGGCAGGCCAAAACCTGAGAAGATTCCAAACAGGAAACGTTCTCTCTGACTATTTCTTGGCCTTCTTGATCATCTCTAACCAAAACAGGGGATCTCTGCTGTAACGTGACATTTTCTAACGCTCCCATAGGCCCTCATTAGGCGCCAGAACGATGAATGGTGGCTTTGCAGGCCCTGGCTGAAAAACATTAGCGCACTTGGATAGTGGTCGATCTGAGGACAATGAGACTGGAGGCGCGTGCATGAGCCGACACCATGTTTACTTTCTCTCTCTTTGAACGAAAACAACGACTCCCGGTCGGAATATTATCGCTTTTTTACAAGAAAAATCGCATAAAAATTGATTTTAAACAGCGTTTGACATGCTTCGAAGTACGGTAATGGAATATTTTGATTTTTTTTGTCACGAAACGCTTTGGGCGCGTCATCCTTCTTTACCCTCCGGATAGTGTCTTGAACGCACGAACAAAACGCCGCTATTTGGATATAACTATGGATTATTTTGAACCAACCCAACATTTGTTATTGAAGTATAAGTCCTGGGAGTGCATTCTGACGAAGAACAGCAAAGGTAATCAAACTTTTCTAATAGTAAATCGGAGTTTGGTGAGTACCACACTTGGTGGGTGTCAAAATAGCTAGCCTGTGATGGCCGGGCTATCTACTCAGAATATTGCAAAATGTGCTTTCACCGAAAAGCTATTTTAAAATCGGACATAGCGAGTGCATAAATTAGTTCTGTATCTATAATTCTTAAAATAATTGTTATGTTTTTTGTGAACGTTTATCGTGAGTAATTTAGTAAATTCACCGGAAGTGTTCGGTGGGAATGCTAGTCACATGCTAATCTAAAAAGCTGTTTTTTGATATAAATATGAACTTGATTGAACAAAACATGCATGTATTGTATAACATAATGTCCTAGGATTGTCATCTGATGAAGATCATCAAAGGTTAGTGCTGCATTTAGCTGTGGTTTGGGTTTATGTGACATTATATGCTAGCTTGAAAAATGGGTGTCTGATTATTTCTGGCTGGGTAGTCTGCTGACATAATCTAATGTTTTGCTTTCGTTTTGAAGCCTTTTTGAAATCGGACAGTGTGGTTAGATTAACGAGAGTCTTGTCTTTAAAATGGTGTAAAATAGTCATACGTTTGAGAAATTGAAGTAATAGCATTTCTAAGGTATTTGAATATCGCGCCACGGGATTACACTGGCTGTTGAGTAGGTGGCCCAGAGAGGTTAACCTGTCTCCTCCCCTTCATCTACACTTATTGAAGTGGATTTAACAGGTGACCTCAATAAGGGATCATAGATTTCACCTGGTCAGTGTATGTAATGGAAACATTTTGTACACTCTGTGTATTTGGATGCCAACCTCCGTAAAACCTAATCCAAGAAGAACATTGAGCCGTTAAATGTACTATCAGTGAAATAATATGGGATTTAAAACAATGTCTATGATGAAATTTTTTTGATAGACTAGAAGTTTGGTAATGTTTAGGCTGTTACAAATGATAGAAGGGGATGCACGAGGCATTCTGTCAAATGTGAGAAAAACAATTTAGTTGTACTTGTTGCTCACGCGCGTTTCTGCCATCGCTATAATGTTCCCACCTAATCTACATTTACATTTTAGTAATTTAGAAGATCTCTTCTTCCTTTAATCATTGAGGACATGTATTTCCATTAAGGGCGTTCGTATATCTGGCCCGCGTTACCCCATTGTGGGATTTTAAATTGGGTGAAAAGTGATTGCAAAGGTGATGTAGTTAACCTGTTGGGGATACCCCTTCCCGTTCGGATCCCGTTAACGGGATTGCTTGACAAGATACAACGCGCGAAATTCAAAACAGAATAAATCGAATAATTAAAATTTCTCAAACAATCAACTATTTACACCCTTTGAAAGATAAACATCTCCTTAATAAATTCAATCAGTTAAATATCTCCTTTTATTCTACACCTTAATTGGGCATATTATTTTATCTCCAAACTTTTATTATACCATTACTGTTTCATCTTCAAATTCCTAATTTACTATTAGTGTTTCACCTCGCCTACAACCTCACCTCCTTTCCTAAGAATTACTCTGCCGAACCTAACCGTACCCTCATAGGTACGGACCTTGCCGGTCACCCAGTATGCTATCTAAAATTTCCCGAACCTACCCGTACCCTCGTAGTTACGGACCTTGCTGGTGTAATTCCTCGAACCTAACCGTACCCTCGTAGTTACGGACCTTGCTGGTGTAATTCCTCGAACCTAACCGTACCCTCGTAGTTACGGACCTTGCCGATACCAATTACTAAACCAATTATTCCCTATATCCTCGAACCTAGCCGTACCCTCGTAGTTACAGACCTTGCCGAGAGATTTCAGTATTTTCCCCGAACCTAACCGTACCCTTGTAGTTACGGAGCTGGTAGAACAATACTCTATGGTACCATGGTACTAACAACACATTCACCACGGGTTTGCATGTCACAATAATGTCACAATAATATTTGTTATCTACTCATAATAATTCATAATTTAGTTCACTTACATCAAACAGGTGCTTCACAAAAGTAATTTGGATAAAGCCAATATGCAGATCTTTAGTTATTATAACAATAGGTGTCTGCTTACCTGTTTTTAGTTGTCCGGACTCTTTGTGAAACACACCGTTCGACGACAGCGATGTCCAATCGCCTGATCAATACTCAGCGAAGTTCCCCTACCAGATCACGTCAATTGTCAGGTCGCGTCAATTCGAATCCGGTATTAGAACAAAATAGTTAGCACAGAGTAACTTCTGATTTCTTTGTACTATAATTAATGCAAACACTTGAATGGTAAATATGATGTTCGTATATACGGTCTCACTGTAACACCACGCAGGGCAAAACAGAGAAGAGAACGACACATCCTTTGTTCTTCCTTAAATACTCTGACAGAGATAGTTCCCGCTCACTGCAGGCCTGTCAGAGGGAGGATGAGCATGGTTTAAACTTACTCATCCTATCGTTGGCGTGCAGGCTCGTCCCAGCCTTGTGACGCACTTCCTGTTGCCGGGTGTAGTTATTGTCTTTAGCAGTTGACTTATCTATAGTTTATATACTTAAAACCTCTTACATCTAGATGTTCCGCTAGCGGAACGCCTCGCCAATATCCAATGATAGAGCGTGGCGCGAATTACAAACTCCTCAAAAATCCCCAAAATTCCATTTTTCAAACATATGACTATTTTACACCATTTGAAAGACAAGACTCTCCTTTATCTAACCACATTGTCCGATTTCAAAAAGGCTTTACAACGAAAGCAAAACATTGTCAGGAGAGTACCCAGCCAGAAATAATCACACACCCATTTTTCAAGCAAGCATATAATGTCACAAAACCAAAACCAGAGCTAAATGCAGCACTAACCTTTGATGATCTTCATCAGATGACACTCCTAGGACATTATGTTATACAATACATGCATGTTTTGTTCAATCAAGTTCATATTTATATCAAAAACCAGCTTTTTACATTAGCATGTGACGTTCAGAACTAGCATACCCACCGAAAACTTCCGGTGAATTTACTAAATTACTCACGATAAACGTTCACAAAAAACATAACAATTATTTTAAGAATTATAGATACAGAACTTCTTTATGCAATCGAGGTGTCTGATTGCATAAAGGATATTCTGAGTAGATAGCCCAGCCATCATGGCTAGCTATTTTGACACCCACCAAGTTTGGCACTCACCAAACTCAGATTTACTATAAGAAAAATTGGATTACCTTTGCTGTTCTTCGTCAGAATGCACTCCCAGGACTTCTACTTCAACACCCAATGTTGTTTTGGTTCCAAAAAATCCATAGTTATATCCAAATAGCGGCGTTTTGTACTTGCGTTCAAGACACTATCCGAAGGGTGACGCGCCGGCGCGTATCGTGACAAAAAATGTCAAAATATTCCATTACCGTACTTCGAAGCATGTCAAACGCTGTTTAAAATCAATTTTTATGCGATTTTTCTCGTAAAATAGCGATAATATTCCGACCGGGAGACGTTGTATCCGTTCAAAGACTGAAAGAAGTAAAATGGAGTCGTCACATGCACGCGTGCACCCGTGTCCTTGTTCTCAGATCGACCACTTTCCAAAACACCTACTGTTTTTTGCCCAGGGTATGCAGAGTCATCATTCCCCGTTCTGGCGCCTTCTGAGGGCCTATGGGAGCCTTAGAAAATGTCACGTTACAGCAGAGATCCTCTATTTTCCATAAGGAAGCTATAGAAGGCCAAGAAATGGTCAGAGAGGGCACTTCCTGTATGGAATCTTCTCAGGTTTTGGCCTGCCATATGAGTTCTGTAATACTTACAGACACCATTCAAACAGTTTTAGAAACTTTAGGGTGTTTTCTATCCAAATAAAATAATTATATGCATATTCTAGTTTCTGGGCAGGAGTAATAACCAGATTAAATCGAGTATGTTTTTTATCCGGCCGTGAAAATACTGCCCCCTATCCTAAAAAGGTTAATATTGTAGCATAGCTTCTCATTGTCCTCGATTCTACTGAAGATGGATGTACTTCATATTTTGTAGACGAACTTTCTGTCTATTGTAATCGGCTTTGTCATTATTATTTTACTGTGGATGAATCTAGGCAAACAAAGCAACTCACGTTTGCCTCCTGGTCCTTCACCGATTCCTCTGCTCGGTAACTTGTTACGAATTGATGTGAAAGCGCCATACAAGCTCTTACATGGAGGTCAGACAAATACTTGAGCTAGATCAGTGTGCAAGGTTAGGTCAAAGATATAGAATAAGGGTGTAGAATGGGATATACATTTAATTACTTTTCCACAGAACAAAAATTCATTATTTGTATTCATACAAGCTAAATGTAGGCTACATTATTATTGTTTTACATTATTTTCTGTTTTGGTTATTGTAGCAACAAAGCAGTTCAGTATTTTCATGTGACTGATTTGTTACGGGCCTGCTGTACATTTTTATTGAATTGCCCCTCTTGTTTCAATATTCATCCAAAGTATACTACATGCATGTATTTGAGAACTGAAAAAGTGTGTGTTTATATATATATATATTATGCATATCGATTCCATAAATTATTTTGTGGAATTTCTTTCCTTCTTAATGCGTTTGAGCCAATCAGTTGTGTTGTGACAAGGACATTTTCCATATTGACTGACCTTCATGTCTTAAAGTAATGATGGACTGTCATTTCTCTTTGCTTATTTGAGTTGATCTTGCCATAATATGGACTAGGTCTTTTACCAAATAGGGCTATCTTCTGTATATCACCAATACCTTGTCACAATACAACTGATTGGCTCAAACAAATTCAGAAGGAAAGAAATTCTACAAATTAACTTTTAAGAAGGCACACCTGTTAATTGAAATGCATTCCAGGTGACTATCTCATGAAGCTGGTCTAGAGAATGCCAAGAGTGTGCACAGCTGTCATCAAGGCAAATGGTGGCTACTTTGACAAATCTCAAATATATTTTGATTTAACACTTTTTTGGTTACTACATGATTCCATATGTGTTATTTCATAGTTTTGATGTCTTCACTATTATTCTACAATGTAGAAAATAATATAAATAAAGAAAAACCCTTGAATGAGTAGGTGTCAACTTTTGACTGGTACTGTATTTGCTTGTTTGTGCATGTGTTGGTTTGCATGCTCAAACCCACAGCCTTTGTGCATTTACTACTACTACTGTAAAATGCAGTGAAGAAAATGAAGTACATAGTAACAATTAACGTCACATCTTGCCAAATTTGGACTTTTTATATAATGTGAGGTCATGATGCTGTAGGTTAACTTTTGTTTGAACAGATTTGTGGTTGCCATAAACTTGGTAATTATTTACTAGTTAACCATCAGGTACAGACAGTGCCTTCTAAGCAAATAATTTCTATCTCCTGAGACCTCCAATGCCCAGATGTGAAACAGAGTAGACACAGACAAGTCCAGTGGCGTGTATTCATGGATGCCAAGGGATGCCAGGCTTCCCAAAAATGTTGACACATTTATTTTGTTTTAAATCTTTCGTCTCTGTGTTTCATAATTTCCCTTCAATTAGCAAAAGACGCTGAACGCATCTCACAGGAGAAAGCATCCGAGCGAGCGAAACAGCGCCCCTCTGTCTCTCTAGTTGTAGGCCATCTGTCTGATGCTGTCTGGTCCAAATGAGTATGACATTGTTCCAAACTCACTTTACGCAATTCAAAATGATGATGCTTGTCTTTCATAATTCAGATATACAGTACCAGTTAAAAGTTTGGACACACCTACTCATTCCAGGGGTTTTCTTTCTTTTTACTATTTTCTACATTGTAGAATAATTAGAAGACATCAAAACTATGAAATAACACATATGGGATCATGTAGTAAACAAAAAAGTGTAAAACAAATCAAAATATGTTTTATATGAGATTCTTCAAAGAAGCCACTCTTTGCCTTGATGACAGCTTTGCACAATATTGGCAGTCTCTCGGTCCCTCTCCTTGTTCGGGCAGCGTTCGGCGGTCGATGTCACCGGTCTTCTAGCCATCGCCGCTCCACCTTTAATTTTCAATTTTTTTTGTCTTGTTTTCCTGCACACCTGGTTTCCATTTCATCATCATTACTATGTGTATTTAGCCCTCTGTTCCCTCCATGCCTGTGTGGGGTGTTGTTTGTTGTCAGGTTGGTACGTTTCAGGCTGGTTTGCGCCGGGTGTTGTTTTTCACCCGTGCTTTGTGGCAGCCGGTACTTTGTACTTTGTTATTGTACTTTGTGCTGCCGCCCTTGTTCGTTGGGCATTTATTTGCGTTCTGTATTTACAGTGGATATAAAAAGTCCACACACCCCTGTTAAAATGCCAGGTTTTTGTGATGTAAAAGAATGAGATAAAGATAAATCATGTCAGAACTTTTTCTACTGTTAATGTTCTTTCTTTTTTATTATTTTCTACATTGATGTATAATAGAAGACATCAAAACTACGAAATAACACATGGAATCATATAGTAACCAAAAAAGTGTTAAACAAATAAAAAAATATTTTATATGAGATTCTTCAAAGAAGCCACACTTTGCCTTGATGACAGCTTTGCACAATATTGGCAGTCTCTCAACTAGCTTCATGAGGTTGTCACCTGGAATGCATTTCGGTTAACAGGTGTGCCTTGTTTAAAGTTAATATGTGGAATTTCTTTCCTTCTTAATTAATGTGTTTGAGCCAATCAGTTGTGTTGTTGTCACGACTTCTGCCGAAGTCGGTCCCTCTCCATGTTCGGGCAGCGTTCGGCGGTCGTCGTCACCGGTCTTCTAGCCATCGCCGCTCCACATCGCCGCTCCACCTTTCATTTTGATTTTTTTTGTCTTGTTTTCCTGCACACCTGGTTTTCATCATTACTATGTGTATTTAGCCCTCTGTTCCCTCCATGCCTGTGTGGGGTGTTGTTTGTTGTCAGGTTGGTACGTTTCCGGCTGGTTTGTGCCGGGTGTTGTTTTTCACCCGTGCATTGTGGCAGCCGGTACTTTGTACTTAGTTATTGTACTTTGTGCTGCCGCCCTTGTTCGTTGGGCATTTATTTGCGTTCTGTATATACTGTCTATATAAATGCCTCAGTAAAGTGCTTTGTCCACTCATCTCTGCTCTCCTGCGCCTGACTTCCATGCACCAGCTACACTCACCATTGACAGTTGTGACAAGATAGGGGTGGTATACAGAATATAGCCCTATTTGTAAAAAATCCATATTGTGGCAAGAGCAGCTCAAATAAGCAAGAGAAATTACAGTCCATCATTACTGTAAGACATGAAGGTCAGTCAATCCAAAAAACGTTGAAAGTTTCTTCAAGTGCTGTGGCAAAAACCATCAAGCGCTATGATGACACTGTCTCTCATGAGGACCGCCACTGGAAAGGAAGACCCAGAGATACCTATGCTGCAGAGGATAAGTTAATTAGAGTTGATGAGTCCAAATTTCAGATTTTTTTGTCAAGTGCAGCATCTGTTTGCTCCTCATTACACACCACAGAAAAACAAATATTCTTTACATCAACATAGGAATCACTACAACTTTTTCTGTGACCTCGTATACACTATATTAGGCCCAGCCTTTGGAACTTTGATTTTCCTAGATATGGCTACGATATTGTTTTCACTACATCCGATGGATCTAGATACTGCTTTCAAGCCTATTTTTTATTTATTTTGTCATTTTAGCAGACGCTCTTATCCAGAGCGACTTACAGTAGTGAATGCATACATTTCATACAATTTCATACATGTTTTTTTTTCTGTGCTGGCCCCTCGTGGGAATCGAACCCACAACCCTGGCGTTGCAAACACCATGCTCTACCAACTGAGCTACAGGGAAGGCCTCAGCATTAGTAATGATTTGATCAATGCATGTTGATGATTTCATTCCTGTGCTGTTTGTAACTACCCTGGTAGGTTGACTGATAACCTGAACCATTGCGCAGCTTGATGAAAGCCAGTCAATATTTAAATCACCCAGAAAATATACCTCTGGTCATTTCACATACATTTTCAAGCATTTACAAATGTTATCCAGATGCTGACTGTTAGCACTTGGTGGCCTATAGCAGCTTCCCACAAGAATGGGCTTTAGGTGAGGCAGATGAACCTGTAGCCATATTACTTCAACAGTATTTAACATGAGATCCTCTCTAATCTTTACAGGAATGTGGTTCTGAATATAATCAGCAACACCTCCACCATTCACATTTCTGTTTTTTCTGTAAATGTTAAAACCTTGTATTGCTACCACTGTATCATCAAAGATATTATCCAAGTGAGTTTCAGAGATAGTCAAAATATGAATGTCATCTGTTACTAGCAAGTTATTCATTTTATTATTATTATTAACTTTGTTTCTTAAGCTACATATGTTAACGTGGGCTATTCTGAGCTCTTTTCTGGATGCTTGCTTGTTTTCATTGCTTTACTGGGAAGTTTAGCAGAAGTAGATATTCTCATGTTATTTATATTAGTACAGGGTGAGCTGCACACAGTGGACTTCCTACTAGGGCACACCGCCTCAGTGCCAACAGCATACATCTGGTCAATAGGCACATGATTGCTGTATACAATAGCTGTAGGATCACTAGAGGCATTCATGACTATTAGAGGGACATAAATTAGGTTACTTATATTGTGTTTACCAACGTCCCTGGTATAATGTACATTTGCTAAAGCATTATGACGACTCAACGACACAATGGTAGGGATTAACTGAGCTGGGCTTGGGTCATTGATAAGTCGTTGTCTCAACGCAACCTTATAATGCTGTGAACGGATCCATGAACACAAATGCTTTGGGTGGATCCCATCCTCTTTTTAAAACATGTTTTGTTTCCAAAAGGTATCGGAATTGTCAACAAAAGTTAAACCCATTGAGCTGCAATAATCACGTAGCCAGTTGTGAAGAGCGAGAATCCTGCTAAAGCGCTCAATGTCATGGTTCAGAGAGGGAACAGGGCCAGATATGATGGGTCTTTTTATTAGTGCCTAGCAGAGAGTCAATCAGATATGATGGGTCTTTTTATTAGTGTGCTCCAGCTTTGGCCGCATGCCGCGTTCCTATGATTGCTACATCAAACTCAGGACTGAGGAGTGACCACTTTACTGTGGAGAGGTCACAGGCTCAGCTTCACAGGCAGCTGCTTGTCATTATACAGTAACCATAGCCTTGTATTTACCACCTTTTATCTTGTAAACAACTATATAAGCGTTAGTGAGTTGTATGCATCTTGCTATTATCCTCAGGTAGGATCTCTAAGGTATGGGTTGATATTTCAAGGCTAATTTCTGTCTACATTAATTAACATCTTTTAAAGCTTGTTTTTGGTCAGGTTTCAATAATTGCCTGCTTTGTACCCATTTAAAATAGGACAATATTTTTGGCACAGGCCTATAGGTTCATATTACATTCTCTATTGAAACGTTATGGTGAAAGGACCAAAAGTTTTAGGTGTTAAAATGTAAGCAACTGAAATTGGTCTTGTTTTGTAGGTTGCTACATGGTAGCTACATGGTAGGACTGTACATTTATACTGGCAAAACCCTTTAGGGGTAATGTACACTATGTATACTGTGGGGGTCGCTGTCACGCCCTGACCTGAGAGAGACGGTTTATTTCTCTATTTTGTTAGGTCAGGGTGTGGGGTGGGCATTCTATGGTTTATATTTCTATGTTTTGGCCAGGTATGGTTTCCAATCAGAGGCAGCTGCCTATCGTTGTCTCTAATTGGGAACCATACTTAGGCAGCCCTTTTTCCCTCCTTGTGTTGTGGGATCTTATTTTTGTACTGCTGTGTAAAGCCTGCATGACGTGACGGTCGTTTTCCATTGTTTATTGTTTTGTTTTAAGGGGTCTGAGTAAAATAAATATCAAGATGAACACATACCACGCTGCACCTTGGTCTACTCCTTTGGACAATCGTTACAGAAGATCCCACCACCAAAGGACCAAGCAGCATGGGCAGGATGACTGGACCTGGGTGGAAATCCTGGATGGGGCAGGACCCTGGACAAGGCCTGGGAGTATCGACGTCCGCAAGAGGAGATAGAGGCAGCAAAAGCGGAACGGCGATACTGGGAGGAACATGCAACTCAACAACGGAAGCCCGAGAGGCAGCGCCCCAAACATTTTTGGGGGGGCACACAGGGAGATTGGCGAAGTCGGGGTTGAGACCTGATCCAACTCCCCGTGCTTACCGTGGGGAGCGAGTGATCAAGCAAGCACCGTGTTATGCGGTGATGCGCACTGTGTCGCCAGTGCGCACTCACAGCCCGGTGCGCTTGGTGCAAGCTCCTCACCGTTGCCATGCTAGAGTTGGCCGTCAGCCAGGAAGAAGTGTGCCGGCTCAGCGTTCCTGGTCTCCAGTGCGTCTCTTCAGCCCAGGTTATCCTGCACCAGCTCTACGCACGGTACCCCCCGTTCACCAGCACAAACCAGTTCGTCCTGTGCCAGCGCTCCGCCCTTGCTGGGCTAAAATAACCATCCAGCCAGACCTCCAGTGCGTCTCTATGGCCCAGTATACCCTGTGCCTGTTCTGCGCACCCAGTCTCCTGTGCGTCTCCCCAGTCCGGTGAGACCGGTTCCAGCTCCACGTAGGTAGCCTCCAGTGATGATCTATGGTCTGAAGCCATCTGTGATAATCCATGGCACGAAGCCTCCCGTGATGATCCATGGCCCGGAGCCTGTAGTGATGATCCATGGCACGAAGCCTCCAGTGATAATCCATGGCCCGGAGCCTGTAGGGATAATCCATGGCACAAAGCCTCCA
This sequence comes from Salmo trutta, assembly GCF_901001165.1. Classification (NCBI taxonomy): domain Eukaryota; kingdom Metazoa; phylum Chordata; class Actinopteri; order Salmoniformes; family Salmonidae; genus Salmo; species Salmo trutta. Next base: position 9,860,563 of record NC_042982.1, on the reverse strand, counting down.
GTGATGATCCATGGTGTGGAACCTGTAGTGATGATCCATGGCACGGAGCCTGCAGCGACAGTCCCCAGTCTGGAACCTCCAGCGACGCTCCCCAGTCCGGAGCCTCCAGCGACGCTCCCCAGTCCGGAGCCTCCTGCAACACTCCCCAGCCCGGAGTCTTCAGCAGCGGTCTGCAGCCCAGAGTCTTCAGCGGCGGTCGGCAGTTCAGAGCCTCCGGTGATGATCCACGGTCTGGTTCCTCCGGTGACACAGAAGCGGGAGGATCAGCGGGCGGTGTGGGGGCTACGTCCCGAACCAAAGCCGCCGCCAAGTATAGATGCCCACCCGGACCCTCCCCTGTAGGTTCAGGTTTGCGGCCGGGAGTCCGCACCTTTGGGGGGTGGTACTGTCACGCCCTGACCTGAGAGAGACGGTTTATTTCTCTATTTTGTTAGGTCAGGGTGTGGGGTGGGCATTCTATGGTTTATATTTCTATGTTTTGGCCAGGTATGGTTTCAAATCAGAGGCAGCTGTCTATCGTTGTCTCTGATTGGGAACCATACTTAAGCAGCCCTTTTTCCCTCCTTGTGTTGTGGGATCTTATTTTTGTACTGCTGTGTAAAGCCTGCAAGACGTGACGGTCATTTTCCATTGTTTATTATTTTGTTTTAAGTGTTCTGAGTAAAATAAATATCGAGATGAACACATACCACGCTGCACCTTGGTCTACTCCTTTGGACAATCGTTACAGTCACTAACTATGTTATTCTGCTTTTGTTTTCTACATAACTGATGTATTGTAACACAACATTTGGTTGTAACTTTTGTTTCAACTAATAAATACTACTGCACACTTCAGCCAGATTCAAACAATATCTTGTGTGTCCAGACCTGTCATTAAAAAGCGAGCTTTGTGTTCGGAGTACCTGCTCACATATAACTGTTGTATTAGCCTTTTGTGGACACATAAGTATTGCCATATCCATGTTCACATATAACATCTGTTTCACAGAAGAAGAACGCTGTTACTGGAATGTTAGTGGTTACCAGAAAAATGTATCAATTAACTCGTGAAAATAGTGACTTGGGCCCTGTACACTTTCGGAAAGTACTCAGACCCATTCACTTTTTCTGAAAATGTTTACGTAACAGCCGCATTCAAAAATGGAATAATAAAAATCTAACCAATCCACACACAATACCCCAGAATGACAAAGTGAAAACAGGTTTTTAGACATTTTTGCAAATCTATTTATCACATTACCTAAGTATTCATACCCTTTACTCAATACTTTGTTGAAGCACCTTTGGTAGCAATTACAGCCTCAAATCTTCTTGGGTATAACGTTACAAGCTTGGCACACCTGTAACGGGGTGCATAACTGGTGGCAGTGAAGTCAGACGCAGGAGAGCAGAACTAGGTAATAGCCGGGGCAGTTTAATTTCAAAACCAACGGCATAAAGGAATAACCAACATGGGTACAAAACCCGACGCGCACCAGTAAACATGTGCACAAGCACTTACAACAATTCCACACAAAGACATAGGGGGAACAGAGGGTTAAATACACAACACAATGAGGGAAATGAGAACCAGATGTGTAGGACAACAAGACAAAACAAATGGAAAATAAAGTGGATCGACGATGGCTAGAAAACCAGTGACGCCGAACGCCGCCCGAACAAGGAGAGGAACCGACTTCGGTGGAAGTCGTGACAACACCTGTATTTGGGGAGTTTGTCCTATTCTCTGCAGATCCTCTCAAACTCTGTCAGGTTGGATGGGGAGTGTCACTCCACAGCTATTTTCAGGTCTCTCCAGAGATGTTTGATGGGGTACAAGTCCTGGCTCTGGCTGGGCAACTCAAGGACATTCAGAGACATGTCCCAAAGCTGCTCTTGTGTTGTCTTGGCTGTGTGCTTAGGGTCGTTGTCCTGTTGGAAGGTAAACCAGCGCCCAAGTCTAAGGTCCTAAGCACTCTGGAGCAGGTTTTTTATCAAGGATCTCTCTGTACTTTGCTCTGTTCATCTTCCTCTCGATACTGAATAGTTACCCAGTCTCAGCCTTATTTGGGGTTATAAGGGGATAAGAAAGTTGGAAGTTCATGAATCAGTTATAAGTTATATTCTTCAAGAATCAATGGGTTCGTCTCATCTCTCATCGGCTCAGTAAGAAATATGGCTCAGTGTTTACTAGGCAGAGATTGAAAACTTCGCAGCTTCTCTTTGATGTCCCTGAAAAACCTCTGAATAGGATGTAGGAGCCTCAAGGAGAGGGTCCAAGAGTAAGGTTTGTGTGTGTGTGTGTGTGTGTGTGTGTGTGTGTGTGTGTGTGTGTGTGTGTGTGTGTGTGTGTGTGTGTGTGTGTGTGTTTATGCTTATTTCCAAAGCATGGCTTGATGGCTTCGGAAGCTTGCCTGCCAAAATGACAAAAGAACGTGTGTTACCATTAAGTGAAAATGCCTGAGAAACCAGTGTTTGGAGGATATATTGACATGGGTGTTGCAAACTGTGCCAATATATCCTCAACACCGGCTTAGAGGACATTATGACTTTTATATAACGGGTTACAAACACATTTCAAATAATGATTGACATAGTTTCATAAAAAAAGTTATGTTGATGAATTTATTCATACTATTTAATCCTTCCACAAAATATAGTTCCGACACAAATCTAGGGTTGCTACCCAAGCCGGCTTGTCATTCGTTCTATCGGTTCGGTTGCTAGAGACGCGACCCAGCCGCTCCTTCTAAATGTTCCATTGCCATACTGGCTAGCAAAGTTCTTATGCCTTGCTTGCTAGCTAGCCAACTACGGCTAACTTACAGTCAGGTCAAAAAGTGTATCCAGAATAACAGCAAAGTTGCAGCATTTGCATTTGTTTAAACTGTTTTCTAGTGACATTTATTAATTTTTTTTCAACATTTATTTCGACTGGCTGAGAAACGCTGCCTGCCTGTCTGTCTCGTCACAACTCCTGACACGTTCATTATTATGGGACAGCTGGAGATGGAGAGAACTTGAATATTGAAACAATATGGCAAATGTCAGAGAGACAGGCAGCAAGAGTTATGCAAATCTCTGCTGTTGAAAACTAAATGTTAGTCTAAAAGAAATGTGAGATAATGTCAAGATGCTTTTTATAGTGGAGATCAAGTTTATAAATTGCTTGGCTGGGCTTATGAGACAGTGGATTGCACAGTCAGATGGAACAGAGTAAATTGGCATTTTAACATCATCGATTTAGCCGGTGGAAATTTGTGGAATAGACACTCAGGATTAGATCCCAACAATGCATTAATCAATAAAAAATCAAAAGTTTTATACCAGTCAAAAGTTTTAGACCAGCTAAAGGGTTTTTTAATTTTTTAAATGTTCTACATTGTAAAGTAATAGTGAAGACATCAAAACTATGAAATAACACATATGGAATCATGGAGTAACCAAAAAAGTGTTGAACAAATCCAAACATATTTTATATTTGAGATTCTTCAAATAGCCACCCTTTACCTTGGTGACAGCTATGCACACTCTTGGCATTCTCTCAACCAGCTTCACCTGGAATGCTTTTCCAACAGTCTTGAAGGAGTTCCCACATATGCTGAGCACTTGTTGGCTGCTTTTCCTTTACTCTGCGGTCTGACTCATCCCTAACCATCTCTATTTCGTTGAGGTCGGGGATTGTATAGGCCAGGTCATCTGATGCAGCACTCCATCACTCTCCTTCTTGGTAAAATAGCCCTTACACAGCCTGGAGGTGTGTTGGGTCATTGTCCTGTTGAAAAACAAATGATAGTCCTACAAAGCCCAAACCAGATAGGATGGCGTATCGCTCCAGAATGCTGTGGTAGCCATGCTGGTTCAGTGTGCCTTGAATTCCAAATAAATCACAGGCAGCGCCACCAGCAAAGCAACCCCACACCATAACACCTCCTCCTCCATGCTTTAGGGTGGGAAATACACATGCGGAGATCATCCGTTCACCCACGCCGCGTCTCACAAAAACATAGCGGTTGGGACCAAAAATCTCCCATTTGGACTAGAGACCAAAGGACAAATTTGCACCGGTCTAATGTCCATTGCTCGTGTTTCTTGGCCCAAGCAAGTCTCTTCTTATTATTGGTGTCCTTTAGTCATGGTTTCTTTGCAGCAATTCGACCATGAAGGCTTGATACACAAAGTCTCCTCTGAACGATTGATGTTGAGTGTCCGTTGATGTGTCCGTTACTTGAACTCTGAAGCATTTATTTGGGCTGTAGTTTCTGAGGCTGGTAACTCTAATGAACTTATCCTCTGCAGCAGAGGTAACTCTGGGTCTTCCATTCCTGTGGCGGTCCTCATGAGAGGCAGTTTCATAATAGTGCTTGACATTTGTTTTTTCGACTGCACTTTAAGAAACCTTCAAAGTTCTTGAAATGTTCCTTATTGACTAGAGGTCGACCGATTATGATTTTTAAACACCGATACCGATTATTGGAGGGCCAAAAAGGCCGATGCCGATTAATCGGCCGATTTGTATTTATTTATTTGTAATAATGACAATTACAACAATACTGAATGAACACTTATTTTAACTTAATATAATACATAAACACTATCAATTTAGCCTCAAATAAATAATGAAACATGTTCAATTTGGTTTAAATAATGCAAAAACAAAGTGTTGGAGAAGAAAGCAAAAGTGCAATATGTGCCATGTAAAAAAGCTAACGTTTAAGTTCCTTGCTCAGAACATGAGAACATATGAAGGCTGGTGGTTCCTTTTAACATGAGTCTTCAATATTCCCAGGTAAGAAGTTTTAGGTTGTAGTTATTATAGGAATTATAGGACTATTTCTCTCTATATGATTTGTATTTCATATACCTTTGACTATTGGATGTTCTTATAGGCACTTTAGTATTGCCAGTGTAACAGTATAGCTTCCGTCCCTCTCCTCGCTCCTACCTGGGCTCGAACCAGGAACACATCGACAACAGCCACCCTCGAAGCAGCATTACCCATGTAGCGCAAGGGGAACAACCACTCCCAAGTCTCAGAGCGAGTGACGTTTGAAACACTATTAGCGTTCACCCGCTAACTAGCTAACCATTTCACATGGGTTACACTAGCCTAATCTCGGGGGTTGATAGGCTTGAAGTCATAAACAGCGCAATGCTTGAAGAATTGCGAAGAGCTGCTGGCAAAACGCACGAAGTGTAACGATCGTCGTGCATGAAGGAAGAAGTGGACCAAGGCGCAGCTGGGAGCGAACACATGTTATTTATTTCAGACTGAAATAACACGGTCAAAACAGAGAATAAACGTATCGCTACTGCTCAAACAAAAAGAGACAACAACCCACAAACATCGTGGGGGGAAAAGGAACTTAAATATGATTCCCCAATCAGAGGCAACTAGCGACAGCTGTCTCTGATTGGGAATCGACAGAACCCAACATAGAAATACGCCCCAAAGCAAGGCTATACCAAAACATAGAAAATAAACTATAGAAATGCCACACCCTGACCAAAATAGAAGAGTTCACCTGGTCAGGACGTGACACGAAGGTGCTGTTTGAATGAATGCTTACGAACCTGCTGCTGCCTACCATCGCTCTATCAAATATCAAATCATAGACTTAATTATAACATAATAACACGCAGAAATACGAGCCTATGTTCATTAATATGGTTGAATCCGGAAACTATCATTTCGAAAACGAAACGTTTATTATTTCAGTGAAATACGGAACCGTTCCTTATTTTATCTAACGGGTGGCATCCCTAAGTCTAAATATTCCTGTTACATTGCACAACCTTCAATGTTATGTCATAATTATGTACAATTCTGGCAAATTAATTACGGCCTTTGTTAGGAATAAATGGACTTCACACAGTTCGCAATGAGCCAGGCGGCCCAAACTGCTGTATATACCCTGACTGCTTGCACAGAATGCAAGAGAAGTGACACAAATTCATGTTAGCAAGCAATATTAACTAAATATGCAGGTTTAAAAAATATATACTTGTGTATTGATTTTAAAGAAAGGCATTGATGTTTATGGTTAGGTACATTGGTGCAACGACAGTGCGTTTTTTGCAAATGCGCTTGTTAAATCATCACCCGTTTGTCGAAGTAGGCTGTGATTCGATGAGAAATTAACAGGCACCGCATCGATTATATGCAACGCAGGACACGTTAGATAAACTAGTAATATCATCAACCATGTGTAGTTAACTAGTGATTATGTTAAGATTGATTGTTTTTTTATAAGATAAGTTTAATGCTAGCTAGCAACTTACCTTGGCTTCTTGCTGCCCTTGCGTAACAGGTAGTCAGCCTGCCAGGCTCCTCGTGGAGTGCAATGTAAGGCAGGTGGTTAGAGCGTTGGACTAGTAACCGGAAGGTTGCAAAAACAAATCCCCCCTGAACATGGCAGTTAACCCCCGTTCCTAGGCCGTCATTGAAAATAAGAATGTGTTCTTAATCTGACTTGCCTAGTTAATTACCGATTGTTATGAAAACTTGAATTCCACCCTAATTAATCGGCCATTCCGATTATTCGGTCGACCTCTAATATTGACTGACCTTAATGTCTTAAAGTAATGATGGACTGTCATTTCTCTTGCTTATTTGAGTTGCTCTTGCCATAATATAGACTAGGTCTTTTACCAAATAGGGCTATCTTCTGTATACCACCCCCACCTTGAAATGCATTCCAGGTGACTACCTCATGAAAATGGTTGAGAGAATGCCAAGATTGTGCAAAGCTGTCATCAAGGCAAAGGGTGGCTTCTTTGAAGAATCTCAAACATACATAATATTTTGATTTGTTTAACCTTTCTGGGGTATGTGGGACGCTAGCGTCCCACCTGCAGGACACACTCGCCAACAGCCAGTGAAATAGCAGGGCGCCAAATTCAAAACAACTAAAATCTCATAATTCAAATTTCTCAAACATACAACTATTATATCCCATTTTAAACATAAACTTCTCGTTAATCCAACCACAGTGTCCGATTTCAAAAAGGCGTTACGACGAACGCATAACATTAGATTATGTTAGGACAGCGCCTAGACAAGAAAAACCACACAGCCATTTTCCAAGCAAGGAGAGGCATCACAAAAAATAGAAATACAGCTAATATTAATCACTAACCTTTGATGATCTTCATCAGATGGCACTCATAGGACTTCATGTTACACAATACATGTATGTTTTGCTCGATAAAGTTCATATTTATATCCAAAAATCCCATTTTACACTGGCGTGTAATTTTCAGAAATGTTTTGCCTCCCAAATCTTCCGGTGAATGAGAACACCAATTTACAGAAATACTCATCATAAACGTTGATAAAATATACAACTGTTATTCAAAGAATTATAAATACACTTCTCCTTAATGCAACCGCTATGTCAGATTTCAAAAAAGCTTTACGGCGATAGCAAACTTTGCAATAATCTGATTACAGCACTCAGACTTCAAAACAAGCCATACAGATACCCGCCATTTTGGAGTCAACAGAAATGACAAAAATTACATTATAAATATTCACTTACCTTTGATGATCTTCATCGGAATGCACGCCCAGGAATCCCAGTTCCAGAATAAATGTTCATTTTGTTCGATAAAGTTCATCTTTATGTCCAAATACCTCCATTTTGTTTGCGCGTTCAGTCGAGTAATCCAAATTCACTGTGCTCGCGCAGTAAGTTTAGACGAAAAGTCAAAAAAGTTATATTACAGTTCGTAGAAACATGTCAAACGATGTATAGAATCAATCTTTAGGATGTTTTAATCACAAATCTTCCATAATATTCCAACCGGACGATTCCTTTGTCTTCAGAAATGAATAGGAACACACCTAACTCTCACTGGAGTGCATTTCCCTGTAGCTCAGTTGGTAGAGCATGGTGTTTGCAACGCCAGGGTTGTAGGTTCGATTCCCACAAGGGTCCAGCACAGGAAAAAAAAATAATGTATGAAATGAAATGTATGCATTCACTACTGTAAGTTGTTCTGGATAAGAGCAACTGCTAAATGACTAAAATGTAAAAATGAGTGCATGCGATTGAGCTCATGTCATTTTCTCAGTCATCTGACTCCATATGCTCATATTCTCTCCCCATTCACAGTAGAAGCATGAAACAACGTTATAACGACGGTTGACATCTAGTGGAAGCCTTGGGAACTGCAAAATGACCCCACAGACAGTGTGTATGAGATAGGCAATCACTTGAAAAAACTACAAACCTCAGATTTCCACACTTCCTGGTTGGATTTCTTCTCTTCAAATCCCCCCTCAACAAGGCAGTTAACCCCCGTTCCTAGGCCGTCATTGAAAATAAGAAAAATAAGTCCAACAGTCCGTAACCGACAGAGACGCCCTACAGTCCGGAACCGACAGAGACGCCCTACAGTCCGGAACCGACAGAGACGGCCTACAGTCCGGAACCGGCAGAGACGGCCTACAGTCCGGAATCGACAGAGACGGCCTACAGTCCGGAACCGGCAGCGACGCTCCTCAGCCCTGAGTCTCCAGCAACGCTCCTCAGCCCTGAGTCTCCAGCGACACTCCTCAGCCCTGAGTCTCCAGCGACGCTCCTCAGCAAAGAGTCTCCAGCGACGCTCCTCAGCCAAGAGTCTACGGAACAGGAGCTACGCCCAGTGCCAGAGCCACCTCCATAGTGGGAGGATTGGGGGGGGGGGTTTAGCACAAGGACCGTTGTTGACGGTGGCCACCCTCCCTTCCCTCCCTTTAAGTTTGGGGTTATTTTTGTGGGATTTTTCTTTTGAGGTGCATTCGGGGTCTGCACCTTTGGTGTGTGTGTGGGGGGGGGGGGGGTACTGTCACATCCTGACCAGTAAAAGGGGTTATTTGTTATTGTAGTTTGGTCAGGGTGTGGCAGGGGGTGTTTGTTTTGTGTGTTTCGGGGTTTTTGGTTTATGTTCTATGTTATCTATTTCTATGTGTTTATCTAATTTTCTATTTCTATGTTGGGTTTTGGCAATGACCTCCAATTAGAGGTAGCTGGTTGTCGTTGTCTCTAATTGGAGGCAATATTTAGTTGGGTTTGTTTTCTCTTGTGTTTGTGGGTGGTTGTTTCCGGTATAGTCTGTTCCCCTTACTGGACTCTTTTCGTTGTTTGTTTTTTGTGAAAGTGTGTTTTATTTAAAAAAGTAAAGAAGATGATCAATATACTCGCTGCGTTTTGGTCCCCCTTCAACGACGCTTATGACAGTAGGCGATCATTGTCCTCGACTCTACTGAAGATGGATGTACTTCATATTTTGCAGACGAACTTTGTGTCTATTGTAATCGGCTTTGTCGTTATTATTTTACTGTGGATGAATCGAGGCAAACGAAGCAACTCACGTTTGCCTCCTGGTCCTGCACCGATTCCACTGCTCGGTAACTTGTTACGAATGGATGTGAAAGCGCCATACAAGCTCTACATGGAGGTCAGTCAAATACTTGAGCTAGATCAGTGTGCAAGGTTATGTCAAAGATATAGAATAAGGGTGTAGAATGGGATATACATTTAATTACTTTTCCACAGAACTTGGCAAAAATTCATTATTTGCATTCATACAAGCTAAATGTAGGCTGGATTATTCTTGTTTTACATTATTTTCTGTGTTGGTTATTGTAGCAACAAAGCAGTTCAGTAATTTCATGTGACTGCTTAGTTACCAGCCTACGGTACGTTTTTATTGAATTGCCCCTCTCTCAATATTCATCCAAAGTATACTACATGCATGTATTTGAGAACTGAAAAGTGTGTGTGTATATATAAATATATATATATCGATTCCATAAATTAATTTGTTGAATTTCTTTCTTTAATGCGTTTGCGCATTAGTTGTGTTGTGACAAGGACATTTTCCGTATTGACTGACCTTTATATCTTAAAGTAATAATGGACTGTCATTTCTCTTTGCTTATTTGAGTTGATCTTGCCATAATATGGACTAGGTCTTTTACCAAATAGGGCTATCTTCTGTATACCACCAATACCTTGTCACAAGACAACTGATTGGCTCAAACGAATTAAGAAGGAAAGAAATTCTACAAATTAACTTTTCAGAAGGCACACCTGTTAATTGAAATGCATTCCAGGTGACTATCTCATGAAGCTGGTCTAGAGAATGCCAAGAGTGTGCACAGCTGTCATCAAGGCAAATGGTGGCTACTTTGACAAATCTCAAATATATTTTGATTTAACACTTTTTTGGTTACTACATGATTCCATATGTGTTATTTCATAGTTTTGATGTCTTCACTATTATTCTACAATGTAGAAACTTGTAAAAAATAAAAACCCTTGAATGAGTAGGTGTCAACTTTTGACTGGTACTGTATTTGCTTGTTTGTGCATGTGTTGGTTCGCATGCTCAACCCCAGAGCCTTTGTGCATTTACTACTACTACTGTAAAATGCAGTGATGAAAATGAAGTACATAGTAACAATTAACGTCACACCTTGCCAAATTTGGACTTTTTGTATAATGTGAGGTCATGATGCTGTAGGTTAAATTTTGGTGAACAGATTTGTGGTTGCCATAAACTTGGTATGTCACGTCCTGACCATGGTAAGCTGTTATTTTCTATGGTAGAGTAGGTCAAGGCGTGACAGGGGGGTTTATTCTATTTGTTCTATTTCTATGTTGTTAGGTTCTAGTTTTTCTATTTCTATGTTGGCTTGTTTGGGATGATCTCCAATTAGGGGCAGCTGGTCCTCGTTGTCTCTAATTGGAGATCATAGTTAAGTAGGGTTTTGTGGGTGATTATTTTTTAGTAGTGTTTGTTTCACCTCTGCGTCACGGTTTGTTGGTTTGTGTATCTAGTTTATTTATGTACTGCATAGTTTCACAGAGTAAATAAAATGTGGAACGACACACATGCTGCACTTTGGTCCGCTCATTCCTACGACATCCGTGACATGGTAATTATTTACTAGTTAACCATCATGTACAGACTGTGCCTTCTAAGCAAATCATAATGCCGGGCTTCCCAAAAATGTTGACACTTATTTTCGTCTCTGTGTTTCATAATTTCCCTTCAATTAGCAAAAGAGGCTGAAAGTATCTCACAGGAAAAAGCATCCGAGCGAGCGAAACAGCGCCCCTCTGTCTCTCTAGTTGTAGGCCATCTGTCTGATGCTGTCTGTTCCAAACTCACTTTATGGAATTCAAAATGATGATGCTTGTCTTGTCTAAAAATTTTACTATTTTCTACATTGTAGAATAATAGAAGTGTTTCGTCCGTCATATGAAGGAGACCAAGGTGCAGCGTGGGTATCGTTCCGCATTTATTTTAATGTGAAACTATGCAAGACATACTATAAACAAAACAACAAACTGTGACAAAGAGGTGCAACATGCACTAACTCAAAATAATCTCCCACAAAACACAAGTGGGAAAAACAACTACTTAAATATGATCCCCAAATAGAGACAATGATGACCAGCTGCCTCTAATTGGGAATCATATGAAAAAACCCAACATAGAAAAAAGAAACAAGAACATAGAAAAATTAAACTAGACAAAACCCCCCAGTCACGCCCTGATCTACTCTACCATAGAAAAATACGAGCTCTCTATGGTCAGGACGTGACAAGAAGACATCAAAACTATGAAATGCCACATATGGAATCATGTAGTAACCAAATAAGTGTTAAACAAAATAAAAATATATTTTATATGAGATTCTTAAAAGAAGCCACACTTTGCCTTGATGACAGGTTAGCACAACATTGGCATTCTCTCAACCAGCTTCATAATGCATTTCAGTTAGCAGGTGTGCCTTGTTTAAAGTTAATTTGTGGAATTTCTTTCCTTCTTAATGCGTTTGAGCCAATCAGTTGTCTTGTGACAAAGACATTTTCCGTATTGACTGACCTTCATGTCTTAAAGTAATAATGGACTGTCATTTCTCTTTGCTTATTTGAGTTGATCTTGCCATAATATGGACTAGGTCTTTTACCAAATAGGGCTATCTTCTGTATACCACCGATACCTTGTCACAATACAACTGATTGGCTCAAACAAATTAAGAAGGAAAGAAATTCTACAAATTCACTTTTAAGAAGGCACACCTGTTAATTGAAATGCATTCCAGGTGACTATCTCATGAAGCTGGTCTAGAGAATGCCAAGAGTGTGCACAGCTGTCATCAAGGCAAATGGTGGCTACTTTGAAAAATCTCAAATATATTTTGATTTAACACTTTTTGGTTACTACATGATTCCATATGTGTTATTGCATAGTTTTGATGTCTTCACTATTATTCTACAATGTAGAAAATAATAAAAATAAAGAAAAACCCTTGAATGAGTAGGTGTCAACTTTTGACTGGTACTGTATTTGCTTGTTTGTGCATGTGTTGGTTTGCATGCTCAAACCCACAGCCTTTGTGCATTTACTACTACTACTGTAAAATGCAGTGAAGAAAATGAAGTACATAGTAACAATTAACGTCACATCTTGCCAAATTTGGACTTTTTGTATATTGTGAGGTCATGATGCTGTAGGTTAACTTTTGTTTGAACAGATTTGTGGTTGCCATAAACTTGGTAATTATTTACTAGTTAACCATCAGGTACAGACTGTGCCTTCTAAGCAAATAATTTCTATCTCTGAGGCCTCAAACAGAGTAGACACAGACACGTCCAGTGGCGTGTATTCATGGATGCCAAGAGATGCCAGGCTTCCCAAAAATGTTGACACATTTATTTTGTTTAAAATCTTTCGTCTCTGTGTTTCATAATTTCACTTCAATTCGCAAAAGAGGCTGAACGCATCTCACAGGAGAAAGCATCTGAGCGAGCGAAACAGCACCACTCTGTCTCTCTAGTTGTAGGACATCTGTCTGATGCTCTCTGGTCCAAACGAGTATGACATTGTTCCAAACTCACTTTGTGGAATTCAAAATGACGATGCTTGTCTTTCATAATTCAGATATACAGAACCAGTTAAAGGTTTGGACACACCTACTCATTCCAGCGGTTTTCTTTCGGTTTTCTTTCTTTTTACTGTTTTCTACATTGAATTTCTTTCCTTCTAAATGCGTTTGAGCCAATCAGTTGTGTTGTGATGAGGTAGGGTTGGTATACAGAAGATAGCCCTATTTGGTAAAAGACCAAGTCCATATTATGGCAAGGGCAGCTCAAATAAGCAAGAGAAATGACAGTCCATCATTACTGTAAGACATGAAGGTCAGTCAATCTAGAAAACTTTGAAGGTTTCTTCAAGTGCAGTCGCAAAAACCATCAAGCGCTATGATGAAACTGGCTCTCATGAGGACCAACACTGGAAAGGAAGACAGAGTTACCTCTGCTGCAGAGGATAAGTTAATTAGAGATGATGAGTCCAAATTTGAGATTTTTAGCCCTTACACAGCCTGGAGGTATTGGAAAAGCATTCCAGGTGAAGCTGGTTGAGAGAATACCAAGAGTGTGCATAGCTGTCACCAAGGTAAAGGGTGGCTATTTGTAGAATCTCAAATATAAAATATATTTTGATTTGTTTAACACTTTTTTGCTTAATACATTATTTCATATGTGTTATTTCATAGTTTTGATGTCTTCACTATTACTCTACAATGTAGAAAATTGTAAACATTAAGAAAACCCTTTAGCTGGTCTAAAACTTTTGACTGGTAGTGTACCTCCATTGATCCAGTATCCATTGATATTGAATGAGTAGATGTTCTAAAACCTTTGACCTGTCGTGTAGATATGTATATGGTTAACATGACAAGGCATCAGGATATATGATAAACAGAGTAGCAGCAACGTATATGATGAGTGAGTGTGTGTATAGTCAGTATCAATGTATGTGTGTTTGCAAAATTATGGAGTGAGAGTTTGTGTGTGTTGAAGTGTCAGTGAGTGTAAGTGTGTAGGGCTCTGTGAATGTGCATAGAGACAGTGCAAAAAATAAGAATAAAATACAAAGGGTGATATTTGTCCTTGTAGCCATTTTGTTAGCTATTTAGAATTTATGCACCAGTACCGCTTGCCATGCGTAAGCAGAGAGAACAGTCTAATGCTTGGGTGGTTGGAGTCTTTAAGGATTTTCCAGCCTTCCTTTCACACCCCGTGATATAGAGGTCCTGGAAGGCAGGGAGCTTGGCCAAAGTGATGTACTGGGCTGTCCACGCCACCCTCTGTAGCGCCATACGATCGAGAGCGGTGCTATTGCCATACCAAGCAGGGATGCAGCCAGTCAAGATGCTCTCTATACCGATCTCCTCCCTGTTGGTTGTCTCATCGTCACCGGTGATCAGTCTTACCACCGTCTTGTCATCAGCAAACTTGATGATGGTGTTGGAGCTGTGCATGACCACGCAGTTGTGGATCAACAGGGAGTACAGGAGGGGACTAAGCACACACCCCTGTGGGGACCCGGTGTTGAGGGTCAGTGTGGGGGAGATGATGTTACCTATCCTCACCATCTGGGCTCGGCTCGTCAGGAAGTCCCGGATCCAGTTGCAGCGAGAGGTTTTCAGTCCCAGTGTCCTTAGCTTGGAGGGGACAATAGTGTTGAACGTTGAGCTGTATTCCTCTTATCTATGTGGGTCAGGGCAGTGTGGAGTCTAATTGAGATTGCGTCGCCTATGGATCTGTTGGGGCGGTATGCCAAAGTGGGTCTATGGTGTCTGGGATCATGGAGATGATGTGTGCCATAACCAGCCTCTCAAAGCACTTCATGTGCTATGGGGCGGTAGTCATTGTGACATGAAGCCTTAGAGTTCTTAGGAACAGGAATCTTAAAATGTGGGGTTAACAGACTGTGACAAGGAGAGGTTGAAAATTACCGTGAATATGTCTGCCAGCTGTTCTGCGCATTCTCTTACAATGCACCTGGGAATACCATCGGGCCTTGAGGGTGTTGACCTGATTTAAAGACATTACTCACATCGACCTCGGAGAGCGAGAACACCCAATCTTCTGGGTCTGTGCCGGCCCTCACACTCGACACGATGTTGTTATTGTCAAAGCGTGCATAAAATTTTTCTTTATTTATTTATTTCACCTTTATTTAACCAGGTAGGCAAGTTGAGAACAAGTTCTCATTTACAATTGCGACCTGGCCAAGATAAAGCAAAGCAGTTCGACAACATACAAAAACACAGAGTTACACATGGAGTAAAACAACATACAATCAATGATGCAGTAGGAAAAAAACAAGACTATATACAATGTGAGCAAATGATGTGAGATAATGGAGGTAAAGGCAAAAAAATGCCATGGTGGCAGAGTAAATAAAGTATGGCAAGAAAAACATTGGAAAGGTAGATTTGTAGTTTGAAGAAAGTTAAAAGTTAAAATATAAATAATATGGTGCAAAGGAGCAAAATAAATAAAATAAATAAATACAGTAGGGGAAAAGGTAGTAGTTTGGGCTCAATTAGATGGGCTATGTACAGGTGCAGAGATCTGTGAGCTGCTCTGACAGCTGGTGCTTAAAGCTAGTGAGGGAGATAAGTGTTTCCAGTTTTAGAGATTTTTGTAGTTCGTTCCAATCATTGGCAGCTGAGAACTGGAAGGAGAGACGACCAAAGGAGGAGTTGGCTTTAGGGGTGACCAGAGAGATATGCCTGCTGGAGCGCGTGCTACAGGTGGGTGCTGCTATGGTGACCAGTGAGCGGAGATAAGGGGGGACTTTACCTAGCAGGGTCTTGTAGATGACCTGGAGCCAATGTGTTTGGCGACGATTATGAAGTGAAGGCCAGCCAACGAGAGCATACAGGTCGCAGTGGTGGGTTGTATATGGGGCTTTGGTGACAAAACGGATGGCACTGTGATAGACTGCATCCAGCTTGTTGAGTAGGGTATTGGAGGCTATTTTGTAAATGACATCGCCGAAGTCGAGGATTGGTAGGATGGTCAGTTTTACGAGGGTATGTTTGGCAGCATGAGTGAAGGATGCTTTGTTGCGAAATAGGAAGCCAATTCTAGATTTCACTTTGGATTGGAGATGATTGATGTGAGTCTGGAAGGAGAGTTTACAGTCTAACCAGACACCTAGGTATTTGTAGTTGTCCACAAATTCTAAGCTAGAACCGTCCAGAGAAGTTATGCTGGATGGGCGGGCAGGTGCAGGCAGCGATCGGTTGAAGAGCATGCATTTAGTTTTACTTGTGTTTAGGAGCAGTTGGAGACCACGGAAGGAGAGTTGAATGGCATTGAAATGCATTGAGTTCGTCTGGTAGAGAGGCAACATTGGGCAGATCACGGCTGGGTCTTCCTTTGTAATCCATAATGCACTGTAGGGTGTCAGAGCCTCTGTAATATGATTCCACCTTATTCCTATATTGTCCTTTTGCTAGTTTGGTGACTCTGCAGAGGTCATAGCGGGACTACTTTTACTTGTTCCTGTCCTCAGCTGTAGCCTTAGGGTTGTCTGTGATAGCCCTGTGTGCGGTAGCTCTGTCCTTTAGTTTAACGCAAACCTCTGTGTTAATACAGGGCTCTTGATTGGGAAGGCAGTGAACCTTCACCGTAGGGCAGAGGTGTAAAGTACTGAAGTAAACATTGTTTAAACTACTACTTAAGATTTTTGGGGGGGTATCTGTACTTTACTTTACTATTTATATTTTTGTCAATATTTACTTCCCTACATTCCTAAAGAAAATGATATACTTTTTACTCCATACCTTTTCCCTGACAGCCAAAAGTATTTGTCAGATTTTGACAGGAAAATGGTCCAATTCACACACTTATCAAGAGAACATCCCTGGTCATACCTACTGCTTCTGATCTGGTGGACTCACTAAACACAAATTCTTTGTTTGTAAATTATGTCTGAGTATCCGTAAATAAAATAAAAAAACATGAAAATTGTGCTGTCTGGTTTGCTTAGTATAAGGATTTTCAAATGATTTATACTTTTATTACTTTTGATACTTATGTATATTTTACACATTGTCTGCGGTTGTGAGGCCGGTTGGACGTACTGCGAAATTCTTTAAAACAATGTTGGAGATGGCTTATGGTAGAGAAATTAATATTAAATTCCCTGGCAACATCTCTGGTGGACCTTCCTGCAGTCAGCATGCCAATAGCATGCTCCCTCAACTTGAGACATCTGTGGCATTGGGTTGTGACAAAACAGCACATTTTAGAGAGGCCTTGTATTGTCCCCAGCACAAGGTGTAATGATCATGCTGTTCAATCAGCTTCTTGATATTCCATACTGTCACGTCCTGACCAGCAGAGGGAGTAATTGTATTAGTTTTGGTCAGGACGGTTTGAGAGGGTTTGTGTTTTGTATGTATTTCTACGTTCTGTCTAGTTTAGTTTTTCTATGTTTAGGATTGGGTGTTGGACTCTCAATTGGAGGCAGGTGTTTCTAGTTACCTCTGATTGAGAGTCCTAAATATAGGTTTTGGTTTGGTATTTTGTGGGTAGTTGTCTTTAGCACTGCTGTTATGTGTATAGCCTGCTAAACTGTTTCCTGTCGTCGTTTCTTTGTTTATTGTTTTTCCGTGTTTACATTTATTTAATAAATATAATGATGGGCACGCAACCCGCTGTGCCTTGGTCCTCTCTACCCGAAGACAGCCGTTACACATACTTGTCAGGTGGATGGATTATCTTGGCAAAGGAGAAATGCTGACTAACACGGATGTAAACAAATTTCTGCACAAAATTGGAGAGAAATAAGCTTTTTGTGCGTATGGAACATTTCTGGGATCTTTAATTTCAGCTCATGAATCATGGTACCAACATTTCACATGTTGCGTTTATATTTTTGTTCAGTATAAAACCAAATACTTTCAGACTTTTACTCAAGTAGTATTTTACTGAGTGATTCACTTATACCTTAGTCATTTTCTATTAAGGTATCTTTACTTTTACTCAAGTACTGTATGACCATTTAGTACTTTTTCCACCACTGCTGTGGGAATATCGCTGATGCATTTCAAATCAAACTTTATTTGTCACCTGCGCCGAATACAACATGTGTAGTCCTTACCATGAAATGCTTACTTACAAGCCCTTAACCTACAGTGCAGTTCAAGAAAGTTAAGAAAATATTTACCAAATAAACTAAAGTAACACAATAATATAACAATAACGAGGCTATATACAGGGGTTACCAGTACCGAGTCAATGTACAGGTTAGTCGAGGTAATTAGTACATGTAGGTAGGGGTGAAGTAACTATGCATAGATAATAACAGCAGTGTAAAACACAAATAGGGGGGTGTCAACGTAAATAATCCGGTGGCCACTTGATTAACTGTTCAGCAGTCTCATGGCTTGGGGGTAGAAGCTGTTAAGGAGCCTTTTGGTCCTAGACTTGGCACTCTGGTACCGCTTGCCGTGCGCTAGCAGAGTAAACTGTCTATGACTTGGGTGACTGGAGTCTTTGACAATTTTTGGGGCTTTCCTCTGATACCGCCTAGAATATAGGTCCTGGATGGCAGGAAGCTTGGCCCCTTTGATGTACTGGGCCGTATGCACTACCCTCTAGCGCCTTATGGTCAGATGCCAAGCAGTTACCATACCAGGTGGTGATGCAACCGGTCAGGATGCTCTCGATGGTGCAGCTGTAGAACTTTTTGAGGATGCAAAATCTTTTTAATCGTTTTAGTTTTTTAGTTCGTTGATGATGTGGACACTCTCGACCTGCTCCACTACAGCCCCGTCGATGTTAATGGGGGCCTGTTCGGTCCGCCTTTTCCTGTAGTCCATAATCATCTCTTTTGTCTTGATCACGTTGTAGGACCAGATAGGGGTAAAGTAGTAGTGGAATAGGATAGGGTTAAAGTAGTAGTGGAATAGGATAGGGTTAAAGTAGTAGTGGAATAGGATAGGGTTAAAGTAGTAGTGGAATAGGATAGGGTTAAAGTAGTAGTGGAATAGGATAGGGTTAAAGTAGTAGTGGAATAGGGTGGTGGGTTTGATTGAGTGTAGGGTTAGATGGAAGACAATTTGTCATTTTTTCCCCCTTTCCCCTTTTTTCCATTTTGTGGCTCAAAGTATAATGGGTTAATACCCTAGTCTAGTTGGTGTCGGTAATAAAACATACACTGAGTGTACAAAACATTAGGAATGCCTTCCTAATATTGAGTTGCACCCCCCTTTGCCCTCAGAACAGTTTCATTTTGTCAGGGCATGGACTCCACAGGGATGCTGGCCCAAGTTGACTCCAATGCTTCCCACAGTTGTCAAACTGTTGAGCGTGAAAAACCAAACCGCATTGCAGTTCTTGACACACACAATCTGGTGTGCCTGAGACCTACTACCATACCCCGTTCAAAGGCACTTAAATATTTTGTCTTGCCCATTCACCCTCTCAATGGCACACATGCACAATCCATGTCTCAAGTCTCAAAAATCGTTCTTTAACCTGTCTCCCCTTCATCTACACTGATTGAAGTGGATTTAACAGGTGACCTCAATAAGGGATCATAGATTTCACCTGGTCAGTCTCTGTAATGGAAACATTTTGTACACTCTCTGTATTTGGATGCCAACCGCCGTAAAACCTAATCCAAGAAGAACATTGAGCCGTTAAATGTACTATCAGTGAAATAATATGGGACTAAAAACAACGTCTATAATGAATATTTTTTGATAGACTAGAAGTTTGGTAATGTTTAGGCTGTTACAAATGATATAAGTGGATTCTGTCAACTGTGAGAAAAACAATTTAGTTGTACTTGTTGTTCATGCGCGTTTCTGCCATCGCTATAATGTTCCCACCTAATCTACATTTACATTTTAGTAATTTAGAAGATCTCTTCTTCCTTTAATCATTGAGGACATGTATTTCCATTAAGGGCGTTCGTATATCTGGCCCGCGTTACCCCATTGTGGGAGTTTAAATCGGGTGAAAAGTGATGGCAAAGGTGATGTAGTTCAGCTCGTGGAGTAATGAGTAGGCTTCTGTGTTTTCACATGCGAAAGAGATTAATTTTGATAAACGCTTTGTCTTCCCAATTGAAATTAGTTCGAATTTTCTAACATGTATTTTTTATGGAGAAGAGACGATGCACCTAGCTGCCTTGTTGACAACATGACCGAGCGGCGCATATAACTATTTGATTTGAGAAAGGTGCTCCTCCCACCCCGCTTTCGCTCGATGACGTGCCGGGCCATTGCCAGGTTCAAACCGGTCCATCTTAATATAACGCCCCCAATATTAGCCCTATCACTCGGCTTTCTTGTCGATATAATGGATCATCCCTGATGAAACTCACAATAGTGCAAACTATTTGTGAAAAGAGGAGGATTGGAGGAGGATTGGAATTGTGACATAAAAAAAACAAGAAACGACAGAAAGTTAATTTGTAGTTCTAAACATATTTAGGGTGTTTTTTACTCACTTTTTGTCTCTCCCACAACGTTATTTCTCTCTCCTACAGCGTCCATCACAATTACATGGGCAATTATGCAAATTAGGTAATGACGTCATTTAGCGACCTAACTTCAGGACAGCCAGTAGCTACTTTCCTTACTGAGGAGTTGGCAACACTGCACAATATTTGCGCTGTCACTCGGCCTTCTTGTCAATATAATGAATCATCCCTGATGAAACTCACAACTGTGCAAACTATTCTACAACTTCAACTTCTATCCACTTTTTGCAGTTGAAGGCTCTGACAGGACTTGGAAGGGCAAATAAAGCTTTCTGATATCAGATTTTCTGTTTAGTCCGTAGGTGTCACGTCCTGACCATTAAAAGGGGTTATTTGTTATTGTAGTTTGGTCAGGGCGTGGCAGGAGGTGTTTGTTTTGTGTGTTTCGGGGTTTTTGGTTTATGTTCTATGTTATCTATTTCTATGTGTTTATCTAGTTTTCTATTTCTATGTTGGGTTTTGGCAATGACCTCCAATTAGAGGTAGCTGGTTGTCGTTGTCTCTAATTGGAGCCAATATTTAGTTGGGTTTGTTTTCTCTTGTGTTTGTGGGTGGTTGTTTCCGGTTTAGTCTGTTCCCCTTACTGGACTGTTTTTGTTGTTTGTTTTTTGTGAAAGTGTGTTTTATTTAATAAAGTAAAGAAGATGATCAATATACTCGCAGCGTTTTGGTCCCCCTTCAACGACGCTTATGACAGTAGGCGATCATTGTCCTCGATTCTACTGAAGATGGATGTACTTCATATTTTGCAGACGAACTTTGTGTCTATTGTAATCGGCTTTGTCGTTATTATTTTACTGTGGATGAATCGAGGCAAACGAAGCAACTCACGTTTGCCTCCTGGTCCTGCACCGATTCCTCTGCTCGGTAACTTGTTACGAATTGATGTGAAAGCGTCATACAAGCTCTACATGGATGTCAGTCAAATACTTGAGCTAGATCAGTGTGCAAGGTTAAGTCAAAGATGCAGAATCACGGTGTAGAATGGGATATACATTTAATTACTTTTCCACAGAACTTGGCAATTCATTATTTGCATTCATGTAGGCTAAATGTAGGCTGGATTATTCTTGTTTTACATTATTTTCTGTGTTGGTTATTGTACCAACAAAGCAGTTCAGTAATTTCATGTGACTGCTTAGTTACCAGCCTACTGTACATTTTTATTGAATTGCCCCTCTCTCAATATTCATCCAAAGTATACTACATGCATGTATTTGAGAACTGAAAAAGTGTGTGTGTATATATAAAAATATATATATATCGATTCCATAAATTAATTTGTTGAATTTCTTTCTTTAATGCGTTTGCGCATTAGTTGTGTTGTGACAAGGACATTTTCCGTATTGACTGACCTTCATGTCTTAAAGTAATGATGGACTGTCGTTTCTCTTTGCTTATTTGAGTTGATCTTGCCATAATATGGACTAGTTATTTTACCAAATAGGGCTATCTTCTGTATACCACCGATACCTTGTCACAATACAACTGATTGGCTCAAACAAATTAAGAAGGAAAGAAATTCTACAAATTCACTTTTAAGAAGGCACACCTGTTAATTGAAATGCATTCCAGGTGACTACCTCATGAAGCTGGTCTAGAGAATGCCAAGAGTGTGCACAGCTGTCATCAAGGCAAATGGTGGCTACTTTGAAAAATTTGATTTAACACTTTTTTGGTTACTACATGATTCCATATGTGTTATTGCATAGTTTTGATGTCTTCACTATTATTCTACAATGTAGAAAATAATAAAAATAAAGAAAAACCCTTGAATGAGTAGGTGTCAACTTTTGACTGGTACTGTATTTGCTTGTTTGTGCATGTGTTGGTTTGCATGCTCAAACCCACAGCCTTTGTGCATTTACTACTACTACTGTAAAATGCAGTGATGAAAATGAAGTACATAGTAACAATTAACGTCATATACAGAACCAGTTAAAGGTTTGGACACACCTACTCATTCCAGGGGTTTTCTTTCTTTTTACTGTTTTCTACATTGATGAATAATAGAAGACATCAAAACTATGAAATAACACATGGAATCATGTAGTAAACAAAAAGTGTTAAACAAATCAATATGTTTTATATGAGATTCTTCAATGAAGCCACACTTTGCCTTGATGACAGCTTTGCACAATATTGGCATTCTCTCAACCAGCTTCATGAGGTTGTCACCTGGAATGCATTTCAGTTAACAGGTGTGCCTTCTTTAAAGATAGTTTGTGGAATTTCTTTCCTTCTAAATGCGTTTGAGCCAATCAGTTGTGTTGTGATGAGGTAGGGGTGGTATACAGAAGATAGCCCTATTTGGTAAAAGACCAAGTCCATATTATGGCAAGGGCAGCTCAAATAAGCAAGAGAAATGACAGTCCATCATTACTGTAAGACATAAAGGTCAGTCAATCTAAAAAACTTTGAAATGTGCAGTCGCAAAAACCATCAAGCGCTATGATGAAACTGGCTCTCATGAGGACCAATACTGGAAAGGAAGACACAGAGTTACCTCTGCTGCAGAGGATAAGTTAATTAGAGATGATGAGTCCAAATTTGAGATTTTTAGCCCTTACACAGCCTGGAGGTATTGGAAAAGCATTCCAGGTGAAGCTGGTTGAGAGAATACCAAGAGTGTGCATAGCTGTCACCAAGGTAAAGGGTGGCTATTTGTAGAATCTCAAATATAAAATATATTTTGATTTGTTTAACACTTTTTTGCTTACTACATTATTTCATATGTGTTATTTCATAGTTTTGATGTCTTCACTATTACTCTACAATGTAGAACATTGTAAACATTAAGAAAACCCTTTAGCTGGTCTAAAACTTTTGAATGGTAGTGTACCTCCATCGATCCAGTATCCATTGATATTGAATGAGTAGATGTTCTAAAACCTTTGACCTGTCGTGTAGATATGTATATGGGTAACATGACAAGGCATCATGATATATGATAAACAGAGTAGCAGCAACGTATATGATGAGTGGGTGTGTGTATAGTCAGTATCAATGTATGTGTGTTTGCAAAATTATGGAGTGAGAGTTTGTGTGTGTTGAAGTGTAAGTGTGTAGGGCTCTGTGAATGTGCATAGAGACAGTGCAAAAAATAAGAATAAAATACAAAGGGTGATATTTGTCCTTGTAGCCATTTTGTTAGCTATTTAGAATTTATGCACCAGTACCGCTTGCCATGCGTAAGCAGAGAGAACAGTCTAATGCTTGGGTGGTTGGAGTCTTTAAGGATTTTCCAGCCTTCCTTTCACACCCCGTGATATAGAGGTCCTGGAAGGCAGGGAGCTTGGCCAAAGTGATGTACTGGGCTGTCCACGCCACCGTCTGTAGCGCCATACGATCGAGAGCGGTGCTATTGCCATACCAAGCAGGGATGCAGCCAGTCAAGATGCTCTCTATGGTACAGCTGTAGAAGTTTTTGAGGATTTGAGGGCCCATGCCAAACCTTTTCAACCTCCTTCTTCATGACTGTGCATGTGTGTGGTCCATTTTAATCTTTAGTGACTTGAACACCAAGGAACTTGTAGCTCTCCACCTGCTCCACTGCAGCCCTGTCGATGTGGATGGGGGCGTGCTCACCCCCCACCACTTCCTGTAGTCCATGATCAACTCCTTGGTCTTACTGACGGTGAGGGAGAGGTTGTTGTTCCAGCACCACACTGCCAGGTCACCGATCTCCTCCCTGTAGGTTGTCTCATCGTCGCCGGTGATCAGGCTTACCACCGTCTTGTCATCAGCAAACTTGATGATGGTGTTGGAGTTGTGCATGGCCACACAGTTGTGGATCTACAGGGAGTACAGGAGGGGACTAAGCACACACCCCTGTGGGGACCCCGTGTTGAGGGTCAGTGTGGGGGAGATGATGTTACCTATCCTCACCATCTGGGCTCGGCTCGTCAGGAAGTCCCAGATCCAGTTGCAGCGAGAGGTTTTCAGTCCCAGTGTCCTTAGCTTGGAGGGGACAAAAGTGTTGAATGCTGAGCTGTATTCCTCTTATCTATGTGGGTCAGGGCAGTGTGGAGTCTAATTGAGATTGCGTCGGCTATGGATCTGTTGGGGCGGTATGCCAAAGTGGGTCTATGGTGTCTGGGATGATGGAGATGATGTGTGCCATAACCAGCCTCTCAAATCACTTCATGTGCTATAGGGCGGTAGTCATTGTGGCATGAAGCCTTAGAGTTCTTAGGAACAGGAATCTTAAAATGTGGGGTTAACAGACTGTGACAAGGAGAGGTTGAAAATTACCGTGAATATGTCTGCCAGCTGTTCTGCGCATTCTCTGACAAAGCACCCTGGAATACCATCGGGCCTTGAGGGTGTTGACCTGATTTAAAGACATTACTCACATCGACCTCGGAGAGCGAGAACACCCAATCTTCTGGGTCGACACGATGTTGTTATTGTCAAAGCGTGCATAAAATGCATTGAGTTCGTCTGGTAGAGAGGCATCGTTGGGCAGATCACGGCTGGGTCTTCCTTTGTAATCCATAATGCACTGTAGGGTGTCAGAGCCTCTGTAATATGATTCCACCTTATTCCTATATTGTCCTTTTGCTAGTTTGGTGACTCTGCAGAGGTCAAAGCGGGACTTCACTGCTATGCGGACGACACACAGCTGTACATTTCAATGAAACATGGTGAAGCCCCAAAAATGCCCTCGCTGGAAGCCTGTGTTTCAGACATAAGGAAGTGGATGGCTGCAAACTTTCTACTTTTAAACTCGGACAAAACAGAGATGCTTGTTCTAGGTCCCAAGAAACAAAGAGATCTTCTGTTGAATCTGACAATTAATCTGGATGGTTGTACAGTCGTCTCAAATAAAACTGTGAAGGACCTCGGCGTTACTCTGGACCCTGATATCTCTTTTGAAGAACATATCAAGACTGTTTCAAGGACAGCTTTTTTCCATCTACGTAACATTGCAAAAATCAGAAACTTTCTGTCCAAAAATGATGCAGAAAAATTAATCCATGCTTTTGTTACTTCTAGGCTGGACTACTGCAATGCTCTACTTTCCGGCTACCCGGATAAAGCACTAAACAAACTTCAGTTAGTGCTAAATACGGCTGCTAGAATCCTGACTAGAACCAAAAAATTTGATCATATTACTCCAGTGCTAGCCTCCCTACACTGGCTTCCTGTTAAGGCAAGGGCTGATTTCAAGGTTTTACTGCTAACCTACAAAGCATTACATGGGCTTGCTCCTACCTATCTTTCCGATTTGGTCCTGCCGTACATACCTACATGTACGCTACGGTCACAAGACGCAGGCCTCCTAATTGTCCCTAGAATTTCTAAGCAAACGGCTGGAGGTAGGGCTTTCTCCTATAGAGCTCCATTTTTATGGAATGGTCTGCCTACCCATGTGAGAGACGCAGACTCAGTCTCAACCTTTAAGTCTTTACTGAAGACTTATCTCTTCAGTAGGTCCTATGATTAAGTATAGTCTGGCCCAGGAGTGTGAAGGTGAACGGAAAGGCTGGAGCAACGAACCGCCCTTGCTGTCTCTGACTTGCCGGTTCCCCTCTTTCCACTGGGATTCTCTGCCTCTAACCCTATTACAGGGGCTGAGTCACTGACTTACTGGTGTTCTTCCATGCCGTCCATGGGAGGGGTGCGTCACTTGAGTGGGTTGAGTCACTGACGTGGTCTTCCTGTCTGGGTTGGCGCCCCCCCCCCCCCCCTTGGGTTGTGACATGGCGGAGATCTTTGTGGGCTATACTCGGCCTTGTCTTCGGACGGTAAGTTGGTGGTTGTAGACATCCCTCTAGTGGTGTGGGGGCTGTGCTTTGGCAAAGTGGGTGGGGTTATATCCTGCCTGTTTGGCCCTGTCCGGGGGTATCATCGGATGGGGCCACAGTGCCTTCTGATCCCTCCTGTCTCAGCCTCCAGTATTTATGCTGCAGTAGTTTATGTGTCGGGGGCTAGGGTCAGTCTGTTACATCTGGAGTATTCTCTTGTCTTATCCGATGTCCTGTGTGAATTTAAATATGCTCTCTCTAATTCTCTCTTTCTCTCTCTTTCTTTCTTTCTCTCGGAGGACCTGAGCCCTAGGACCATGCCTCGGGACTACCTGGCATGATGACTCCTCGCTGTCCCCAGTCCACCTGGCCATGCTGCTGCTCCAGTTTCAACTGTTCTGCCTGCGGCTACGGAACCCTGACCTGTTCACCGGACGTGCTTGTTGCACCCTCGACAACTACTCTGATTATTATTATTTGACCATGCTGGTCATTTATGAACATTTTAACATCTTGACCATGTTCTGTTATAATATCCACCCGGCACAGCCAGAAGAGGACTGGCCACCCCTCATAGCCTGGTTCCTCTCAAGGTTTCTTCCTAGGTTTTTGGCCTTTCTAGGGAGTTTTTCCTAGGGAGTTTTTCCTAGCCACCGTGCTTCTTTCACATGCATTGCTTGCTGTTTGGGGTTTTAGTCTGGGCTTCTGTCCAGCACTTTGAGATTTCAGCTGATATACGAAGGACAATATAAATAAATCTGATTTGATTCGATTTTTTTATTTGATTTGATTTTGATTTGACTTCTTTTACTTGTTCCTGTCCTCAGCTGTAGCCTTAGGGTTGTCTGTGATAGCCCTGTGTGCGGTAGCTCTGTCCTTTAGTTTAACGCAAACCTCTGTGTTAATACAGTGCTTTTGATTGGGAAGGCAGTGAACCTTCACCGTGGGGCAGAGGTGTAAAGTACTGAAGTAAACAAATATTGTGCAGTGTTGCCAACTCCTCAGTAAGGAAAGTAAGGAAAGTAGCTACTGGCTGTCCTAAAAGTCTCAAGTTAAGTCGCTAAATGACGTCATTACCTAATTTGCATAATTGCCCATGTGCATGTATTTGTGATGGACACTGTAGGAGAAGAAATAACGTTGTGGGAGAGACAAAAAGTGAGTAAAAAACACCCTAAATATGTTTAGAACTACAAATTAACTTTCTGTCGATTCTTGTTTTTTTTATGTCACAATTCCAATCCTCTTCCAATCCTCCTCTTTTCACAAATAGTTTGCACAATTGTGAGTTTCATCAGGGATGATCCATTATATCGACAAGAAAGCCGAGTGACAGGGCTAATATTGGGGGCGTTATATTAAGATGGACCGGTTTGAACCTGGCAATGGCCCGGCACGTCATCGAGCGAAAGCGGGGTGGGAGGAGCACCTTTCTCAAATAAAATAGTTATATGCGCCGCTCGGTCATGTTGTCAACAAGGCAGCTAGGTGCATCGTCTCTTCTCCATAAAAAATACATGTTAGAAAATTCGAACTAATTTCAATTGGGAAGACAAATCGTTTATCAAAATTAATCTCTTTCGCATGTGAAAACACAGAAGCCTACTCATTACTCCACGAGCTGAACTACATCACCTTTGCAATCACTTTTCACCCAATTTAAACTCCCACAATGGGGTAACGCGGGCCAGATATACGAACGCCCTTAATGGAAATACATGTCCTCAATGATTAAAGGAAGAAGAGATCTTCTAAATTACTAAAATGTAAATGTAGATTAGGTGGGAACATTATAGCGATGGCAGAAACGCGCGTGAGCAACAAGTACAACTAAATTGTTTTTCTCACAGTTGACAGAATCCACTTATATCATTTGTAACAGCCTAAACATTACCAAACTTCTAGTCTATCAAATAATATTCATTATAGACATTGTTTTTAGTCCCATATTATTTCAGTGGTAGTACATTTAACGGCTCAATGTTCTTTTTGGATTAGGTTTTATGGCGGTTGGCATCCAAATACAGAGAGTGTACAAAATGTTTCCATTACAGAGACTGACCAGGTGAAATCTATGATCCCTTATTGAGGTCACCTGTTAAATCCACTTCAATCAGTGTAGATGAAGGGGAGACAGGTTAAAGAACGATTTTTGAGACTTGAGACATGGATTGTGCATGTGTGCCATTGAGAGGGTGAATGGGCAAGACAAAATATTTAAGTGCCTTTGAACGGGGTATGGTAGTAGGTCTCAGGCACACCAGATTGAGTGTGTCAAGAACTCCAATGCGGTTTGGTTTTTCACGCTCAACAGTTTGACACAACTGTGGGAAGCATTGTAGTCAACTTGGGCCAGCATCCCTGTGGAGTCCATGCCCTGACAAAATGAAACTGTTCTGAGGGCAAAGGGGGGTGCAACTCAATATTAGGAAGGCATTCCTAATGTTTTGTACACTCAGTGTATGTTTTATTACCGACACCAACTAGACTAGGGTATTAACCCATTATACTTTGAGCCACAAAATGGAAAAAGGTGAAAGGGGAAAAAAATGATAATGTCTTCCATCTAATCCTACACTCAATCAAACCCACCACCCTATTCCACTACTACTTTAACCCTATCCTATTCCACTACTACTTTACCCCTATCCTATTCCACTACTACTTTACCCCTATCCTATTCCACTACTACTTTAACCCTATCCTATTCCACTACTACTTTAACCCTATCCTATTCCACTACTACTTTAACCCTATCCTATTCCACTACTACTTTAACCCTATCCTATTCCACTACTACTTTACAGCTATCTGGTCCTACAACGTGATCAAGACAAAAGAGATGATTATGGACTACAGGAAAAGGCGGACAGAACAGGCCCCCATTAACATCGACGGGGCTGTAGTGGAGCAGGTCGAGAGTGTCCACATCATCAACGAACTAAAAAACTAAAACGATTAAAAAGATTTGGCATGGCTCCCCAGATCCTCAAAAAGTTCGACAGCTGCACCATCGAGAGCATCCTGACCGGTTGCATCACCACCTGGTATGGTAACTGCTTGGCATCTGACCATAAGGCGCTACAGAGGGTAGTGCATACGGCCCAGTACATCAAAGGGGCCAAGCTTCCTGCCATCCAGGACCTATATACTAGGCGGTATCAGAGGAAAGCCCCAAAAATTGTCAAAGACTCCAGTCACCCAAGTCATAGACAGTTTACTCTGCTAGCGCACGGCAAGCGGTACCAGAGTGCCAAGTCTAGGACCAAAAGGCTCCTTAACAGCTTCTACCCCCAAGCCATGAGACTGCTGAACAGTTAATCAAGTGGCCACCGGATTATTTACGTTGACACCCCCCCATTTGTGTTTTACACTGCTGTTATTCGCTGTTTTATCTATGCATAGTTACTTCACCCCTTCCTACATGTACTAATTACCTCGACTAACCTGTACCCCTGTACATTGACTCGGTACCGGTAACCCCTGTATATAGCCTCGTTATTGTTATATTATTGTGTTACTTTAGTTTATTTGGTAAATATTTTCTTAACTTTCTTGAACTGCACTGTTGGTTAAGGGCTTGTAAGTAAGCATTTCATGGTAAGGACTACACATGTTGTATTCGGCGCAGGTGACAAATAAAGTTTGATTTGAAATGCATCAGCGATATTCCCACAGCAGTGGTGGAAAAAGTACTAAATGGTCATACAGTACTTGAGTAAAAGTAAAGATACCTTAATAGAAAATGACTAAGGTATAAGTGAATCACTCAGTAAAATACAATTTGAGTAAAAGTCTGAAAGTATTTGGTTTTATACTGAACAAAAATATAAAACGCAACATGTGAAATGTTGGTACCATGATTCATGAGCTGAAATTAAAGATCCCAGAAATGTTCCATACGCACAAAAAGCTTATTTCTCTCCAATTTTGTGCAGAAATTTGTTTACATCCGTGTTAGTCAGCATTTCTCCTTTGCCAAGATAATCCATCCACCTGACAAGTATGTGTAACGGCTGTCTTCGGGTAGAGAGGACCAAGGCACAGCGGGTTGCGTGCCCATCATTATATTTATTAAATAAATGTAAACACAGAAAAACAATAAACAAAGAAACGACGACAGGAAACAGTTTAGCAGGCTATACACATAACAGCAGTGCTAAAGACAACGACCCACAAAATACCAAACCAAACACACACCTATATATATATATATATATATATATACACATATATAGGACTCTCAATCAGAGGTAACTAGGAACACCTGCCTCCAATTGAGAGTCCAACACCCAATCCTAAACATAGAAAAACTAAACTAGACAGAACGTAGAAATGCATACAAAACACAAACCTTCTGCCACGTCCTGACCAAAACTAATACAATTACTCCCTCTGCTGGTCAGGACGTGACAGTACCACCCCCCCCCCCCAAAGGTGCAGACCCCGAATGCACCTCAAAAGAAAACACAAAACCCCCAAACAACAAAAATATCCCCCTAAACTAAAGGGAGGGATGGGAGGGTGGCTGCCGTCAACGACGGCACCTGTGCAACACCCCCCCTCTTCAACCCACCTATACTGGAGGTGGCCTTGGCTCCGGCCTACTGTCCTCCAGGCTGTAGACAGAGTCTCTTGGTTCTGGACCGTAGGCAAACTCACTCAGTTCCGGGTCGTAGGTAGACTCATTCGGTTTCGAGCTGTAAGCAGACTCACACAGTTCAAAGTTATATTTAGATTGGCTCGGTTCCGGATCACATGCAGACTCACCCGGTTCCGGGTCGCGGACACTCTGGACGAGGCACTGTTGCCGGACACTCTGGACGAGGCACTGTTGCCGGACACTCTGGACGAGGCACTGTTGCCGGACACTCTGGACGAGGCACTGTTGCCGGACACTCTGGCCTGGTCTGACGCACTGGAAGCCTGATACGTGGGGCTGGTAGTGGAGGTACCAGCCTGGGGACACGCACCTCAGGGCTAGTGCGAGGAGCGGGAACAGGCTGAGTAGGACTAGGCTGACTTATTGGAAGCTTGATGCGTGGTGCTGGTACTGGTTGTGCCAGACTGGAGGTACGCACTTCCGGGTCAGCACGAGAGGCGGGAACTGGAAAGACTGGGTCCTGGAGGCGTACAGGTGGTCTTGCTCGCACCTCCTGCACAACCCATCCTGGTGGGATGGAACTATCAGCCCTGTACGAGCGGGGTGCTAGTACAGGGCGAACTGGGCTGTGCAGGGGCTTGATGGTTACCGTGCGTAGAGCGGGCGTAGGGTAGCCTGGTCCTAGGAGGCGTACCGGCGACCAGACGCGCTGCGCAGGCATCCTCCTACCAGGCTGGATGCCCACTCTAGCACGCCATCTGCGAGGGGCTGGAAAAACTCGCACTGGACTGTGCGTACGTATGGGCGTATCGTGCGCACTTCTTCATAACTCGGCGCCCTCCACTCCATACGTTCCTCCCTGTAAGCACGGGTAGCTGGCTTATGGCTCTTCCTTGGCCTAGCCAAACTACCCGTGTGCCCCCCCAAAAAAAATTGTTGGGGGTGCCTCTCGTGCTTCTCCCTCAGCGCGTACATGGCCTCATATCGACGCCTCTCTGCCTTGGCCTCCTCTATCTCTTCCCCTGGGGCGACGGTATTCCCCAGCCTGATGCCAAGGTCCTGCCCCATCCAGAATCTCCTCCCAGGTCCATTTCTCCCGCCAGTCCATATCGAATTCCCATTGCTCCTTACTCCGCTGCTTGGTCCTTTTGTGGTGGGTAGTTCTGTAACGGCTGTCTTCGGGTAGAGAGGACCAAGGCGCAGCGGGTTGCGTGCTCATCATTATATTTATTAAATAAATGTAAACACGGAAAAACAATAAACAAAGAAACGACGACAGGAAACAGTTTAGCAGGCTATACACATAACAGCAGTGCTAAAGACAACTACGCACAAAATACCAAACCAAACACACACCTATATATAGGACTCTCAATCAGAGGCAACTAGAAACACCTGCCTCCAATTGAGAGTCCAACACCCAATCCTAAACATAGAAAAACTAAACTAGACAGAACGTAGAAATACATACAAAACACTGCCGCGTCCTGACCAAAACTAATACAATTACTCCCTCTGCTGGTCAGGACGTGACAGTATGGAATATCAAGAAGCTGATTGAACAGCATGATCATTACACCTTGTGCTGGGGACAATAAAAGGCCTCTCTAAAATGTGCTGTTTTGTCACAACCCAATGCCACAGATGTCTCAAGTTGAGGGAGCATGCTATTGGCATGCTGACTGCAGGAAGGTCCACCAGAGATGTTGCCAGGGAATTTAATATTAATTTCTCTACCATAAGCCATCTCCAACATTGTTTTAAAGAATTTCGCAGTACGTCCAACCGGCCTCACAACCGCAGACAATGTGTAAAATATACATAAGTATCAAAAGTAATAAAAGTATAAATCATTTGAAAATCCTTATACTAAGCAAACCAGACAGCACAATTTTCATGTTTTTTTATTTTATTTACGGATACTCAGACATAATTTACAAACAAAGAATTTGTGTTTAGTGAGTCCACCAGATCAGAAGCAGTAGGTATGACCAGGGATGTTCTCTTGATAAGTGTGTGAATTGGACCATTTTCCTGTCAAAATCTGACATACTTTTGGCTGTCAGGGAAAAGGTATGGAGTAAAAAGTACATCATTTTCTTTAGGAATGTAGGGAAGTAAATATTGACAAAAATATAAATAGTAAAGTAAAGTACAGATACCCCCCCAAAAATCTTAAGTATTTTGTCACTTCCTGACCAGTAAAAGGGGTTATTTGTTATTGTAGTTTGGTCAGGGCATGGCAGGGGGTGTTTGTTTTGGGGATTTTGTTTTATGTTCTATGTTATCTATTTCTATGTGTTTATCTAGTTTTCTATTTCTATGTTGGGTTTTGGCAATGACCTCCAATTAGAGGCAGCTGGTTGTCGTTGTCTCTAATTGGAGGCAATATTTAGTTGGGTTTGTTTTCTCTTGTGTTTGTGGGTGGTTGTTTCCGGTATAGTCTGTTCCCCTTACTGGACTGTTTTTGTTGTTTGTTTTTTGTGAAAGTGTGTTTTATTTAATAAAGTAAAGAAGATGATCAATATACTCAGCGTTTTGGTCCCCCTTCAACGACGCTTATGACAGTAGGCGATCATTGTCCTCGATTCTACTGAAGATGGATGTACTTCATATTTTGCAGACGAACTTTGTGTCTATTGTAATCGGCTTTGTCGTTATTATTTTACTGTGGATGAATCGAGGCAAACGAAGCAACTCACGTTTGCCTCCTGGTCCTGCACCGATTCCTCTGCTCGGTAACTTGTTACGAATTGATGTGAAAGCGCCATACAAGCTCTACATGGAGGTCAGTCAAATACTTGAGCTAGATCAGTGTGCAACGTTAGGTCAAAGATGCAGAATCACGGTGTAGAATGGGATATACATTTAATTACTTTTCCACAGAACTTGGCAAAAATTCATTATTTGCATTCATACAAGCTAAATGTAGGCTGGATTATTCTTGTTTTACATTATTTTCTGTGTTGGTTATTGTAGCAACAAAGCAGTTCAGTAATTTCATGTGACTGCTTAGTTACCAGCCTACTGTACGTTTTTATTGAATTGCCCCTCTCTCAATATTCATCCAAAGTATACTACATGCATGTATTTGAGAACTGAAAAAGTGTGTGTGTATATATATATATATATATATATATATATATATATATCACTGCTCAAAAAAATAAAGGGAACACTTAAACAACACATCCTAGATCTGAATGAAAGAAATAATCTTATTAAATACTTTTTTCTTTACATAGTTGAATGTGCTGACAACAAAATCACACAAATAATCAATGGAAATCCAATTTATCAACCCATGGAGGTCTGGATTTGGAGTCACATTCAAAATTAAAGTGGAAAACCACACAACAGGCTGATCCAACTTTGATGTAATGTCCTTAAAACAAGTCAAAATGAGGCTCAGTAGTGTGTGTGGCCTCCACATGCCTGTATGACCTCCCTACAACGCCTGGGAATGCTCCTGATGAGGTGGCGGATGGTCTGCTGGAGGGATCTCCTCCCAAACCTGGACTAAAGCATCCGCCAACTCCTGGACAGTCTGTGGTGCAACGTGGCGTTGGTGGATGGAGCGAGACATGATGTCCCAGATGTGCTCAATTGGATTCAGGTCTGGGGAACGGGCGGGCCAGTCCATAGCATCAATGCCTTCCTCTTGCAGGAACTGCTGACACACTCCAGCCACATGAGGTCTAGCATTGTCTTGCATTAGGAGGAACCCAGGGCCAACTGCACCAGCATATGGTCTCACAAGGGGTCTGAGGATCTCATCTCACTACCTAATGGCAGTCAGGCTACCTCTGGCGAGCACATGGAGGGCTGTGCGGCCCCCCAAAGAAATGCTGACCCACTGCCAAACCGGTCATGCTGAAGGATGTTGCAGGCAGCAGAACGTTCTCCACGGCATCTCCAGACTCTGTCACGTCTGTCACGTGCTCAGTGTGAACCTGCTTTCATCTGTGAAGAGCACAGGGCGCCAGTGGCGAATTTGCCAATCTTGGTGTTCTCTGGCAAATGCCAAACGTCCTGCACGGTTTTGGGCTGTAAGCACAACCCCCACATGTGGACGTCGGGCCCTCATACCACCCTCATGGAGTCTGTTTCTGACCGTTTGAGCAGACACATGCACATTTGTGGCCTGCTGAAGGTCATTTTGCAGGGCTCTGGCAGTGCTTCTCCTGCTCCTCCTTGCACAAAGGCGGAGGTAGCGGTCCTGCTGCTGGGTTGTTGCCCTCCTACGGCCTCTTCCACGTCTCCTGATGTACTGGCCTATCTCCTGGTAGCGCCTCCATGCTCTGGACACTACGCTGACAGACACAGCAAACCTTCTTGCCACAGCTCGCATTGATGTGCCGTCCTGGATGAACTGCACTACCTGAGCCACTTGTGTGGGTTGTAGACTCCGTCTCATGCTACCACTAGAGTGAAAGCACCGCCAGCATTCAAAAGTGACCAAAACATCAGCCAGGAAGCATAGGAACTGATTAGTGGTCTGTGGTCCCCACCTGCAGAACCACTCCTTTATTGGGGGTGTCTTGCTAATTGCCTATAATTTCCACCTGTTGTCTATTCCATTTGCACAACAGCATGTGAAATTTATTGTCAATCAGTGTTGCTTCCTAAGTGGACAGTTTGATTTCACAGAAGTGTGATTGACTTGGAGTTACATTGTGTTGTTTAAGTGTTCCCTTTTTTTGAGCAGTGTATATCGATTCCATAAATTAATTTGTTGAATTTCTTTCTTTAATGCGTTTGTGCATTAGTTGTGTTGTGACAAGGACATTTTCCGTATTGACTGACCTTCATGTCTTAAAGTAATGATGGACTGTCGTTTCTCTTTGCTTATTTGAGTTGATCTTGCCATAATATGGACTAGTTATTTTACCAAATAGGGCTATCTTCTGCATACCACCCCTTCCTTGTCGGAATACAACTGATTGGTTCAGACTAATTAAGAATGAAATAAATTCTACAAATTAACTTTTAAGAAGGCACACCTGTTAATTGAAATGCATTCCAGGTGACTATCTCATGAAGCTGGTCTAGAGAATGCCAAGAGTGTGCACAGCTGTCATCAAGGCAAATGGTGGCTACTTTGAAAAATCTCAAATTAATTTTGATTTAACACTTTTTTGGTTACTACATGATTCCATATGTGTTATTGCATAGTTTTGATGTCTTCACTATTATTCTACAATGTAGAAAATAATAAAAATAAAGAAAAACCCTTGAATGAGTAGGTGTCAACCTTTGACTGGTACTGTATTTGCTTGTTTGTGCATGTGTTGGTTTGCATGCTCAAACCCACAGCCTTTTTGCATTTACTACTACTACTGTAAAATGCAGTGATGAAAATGAAGTACATAGTAACAATTAACGTCACACCTTGCCAAATTTGGACTTTTTGTATAATGTGAGGTCATGATGCTGTAGGTTAACTTTGGGTTGAACAGATTTGTGGTTGCCATAAACTTGGTAATTATTTACTAGTTAACCATCAGGTACATACTGTGCCTTCTAAGCAAATAACTTCTATCTCTGAGGCCTCAAACAGAGTAGACACAGACACGTCCCAGTGGCGTGTATTCATGGATGCCAAGAGATGCCAGGCTTCCCAAAAATGTTGACACATTTATTTTGTTTAAAATCTTTCGTCTCTGTGTTTCTTAATTTCCCTTCAATTAGCAAAAGAGGCTGAACGCATCTCACAGGAGAAAGCATCTGAGCGAGCGAAACAACACCACCCTGTCTCTCTAGGTGTAGGCCATCTGTCTGATGCTGTCTGGTCCAAACGAGTATGACATTGGTCCAAACTCACTTTGTGGAATTCAAAATGACAATGCTTGTCTTTCATAATTCAGATATACAGAACCAGTTAAAGGTTTGGACACACCTACTCATTCCAGCGGTTTTCTTTCTTTTTACTGTTTTCTACATTGATGAATAATAGAAGACATCGAAACTATGAAATAACACATGGAATCATGTAGTAAACAAAAAGTGTTAAACAAATCAATATGTTTTATATGAGATTCTTCAATGAAGCCACACTTTGCCTTGATGACAGCTTTGCACAATATTGGCATCTCTCAACCAGCTTTATGAGGTTGTCACCTGGAATGCATTTCAGTTAACAGGTGTGCCTTCTTTAAAGATAGTTTGTGGAATGTTTTCCTTCTAAATGTGTTTGAGCCAATCAGTTGTGTTGTGATGAGGTAGGGGTGGTATACAGAAGATAGCCCTATTTGGTAAAAGACCAAGTCCATATTATGGCAAGGGCAGCTCAAATAAGCAAGAGAAATGACAGTCCATCATTACTGTAAGACATGAAGGTCAGTCAATCTAAAAAACTTTGAAAGTTTCTTCATGTGCAGTCGCAAAAACCATCAATTAGAGTTAATGTTAGAGATGATGAGACCAAATTAATTAGAGTTAAATAGAGATGAGTCCAAATTTGAGATTTTTAGCCCTTACACAGCCTGGAGGTATTGGAAAAGCATTCCAGGTGAAGCTGGTTGAGAGAATACCAAGAGTGTGCATAGCTGTCACCAAGGTAAAGGGTGGCTATTTGTAGAATCTCAAATATAAAATATATTTTGATTTGTTTAACACTTTTTTGCTTACTACATTATTTCATATGTGTTATTTCATAGTTTTGATGTCTTCACTATTACTCTACAATGTAGAAAATTGTAAACATTAAGAAAACCCTTTAGCTGGTCTAAAACTTTTGACTGGTAGTGTACCTCCATTGATCCAGTATCCATTGATATTGAATGAGGAGATGTTCTAAAACCTTTGACCTGTCGTGTAGATATGTATATGGGTAACATGACAAGGCATCAGGATATATGATAAACAGAGTAGCAGCAACGTATATGATGAGTGAGTGTGTGTATAGTCAGTATCAATGTATGTGTGTTTGCAAAATTATGGAGTGAGAGTTTGTGTGTGTTGAAGTGTCAGTGAGTGTAAGTGTGTAGGGCTCTGTGAATGTGCATAGAGACAGTGCAAAAAATAAGAATAAAATACAAAGGGTGATATTTGTCCTTGTAGCCATTTTGTTAGCTATTTAGAATTTATGCACCAGTACCGCTTGCCATGCGTAAGCAGAGAGAACAGTCTAATGCTTGGGTGGTTGGAGTCTTTAAGGATTTTCCAGCCTTCCTTTCACACCCCGTGATATAGAGGTCCTGGAAGGCAGGGAGCTTGGCCAAAGTGATGTACTGGGCTGTCCACGCCACCGTCTGTAGCGCCATACGATCGAGAGCGGTGCTATTGCCATACCAAGCAGGGATGCAGCCAGTCAAGATGCTCTCTATGGTACAGCTGTAGAAGTTTTTGAGGATTTGAGGGCCCATGCCAAACCTTTTCAACCTCCTTCTTCATGACTGTGCATGTGTGTAGTCCATTTTAATCTTTAGTGACTTGAACACCAAGGAACTTGTAGCTCTCCACCTGCTCCACTGCAGCCCTGTCGATGTGGATGGGGGCGTGCTCACCCCCCACCATTTCCTGTAGTCCATGATCAACTCCTTGGTCTTACTGACGGTGAGGGAGAGGTTGTTGTTCCAGCACCACACTGCCAGGTCACCGATCTCCTCCCTGTAGGTTGTCTCATCGTCGCCGGTGATCAGGCTTACCACCGTCTTGTCATCAGCAAACTTGATGATGGTGTTGGAGTTGTGCATGGCCACGCAGTTGTGGATCAACAGGGAGTACAGGAGGGGACTAAGCACACACCCCTGTGGGGACCCCGTGTTGAGGGTCAGTGTGGGGGAGATGATGTTACCTATCCTCACCATCTGGGCTCGGCTCGTCAGGAAGTCCCGGATCCAGTTGCAGCGAGAGGTTTTCAGTCCCAGTGTCCTTAGCTTGGAGGGGACAAAAGTGTTGAATGCTGAGCTGTATTCCTCTTATCTATGTGGGTCAGGGCAGTGTGGAGTCTAATTGAGATTGCGTCGGCTATGGATCTGTTGGGGCGGTATGCCAAAGTGGGTCTATGGTGTCTGGGATGATGGAGATGATGTGTACCATAACCAGCCTCTCAAAGCACTTCATGTGCTATAGGGCAATAGTCATTGTGGCATGAAGCCTTAGAGTTCTTAGGAACAGGAATCTTAAAATGTGGGGTTAACAGACTGTGACAAGGAGAGGTTGAAAATTACAGTGAATATGTCTGCCAGCTGTTCTGCGCATTCTCTGACAAAGCACCCTGGAATACCATCTGGCCTTGAGGGTGTTGACCTGATTTAAAGACTTTACTCACATCGGCCTCGGAGAGCGAGAACACCCAATCTTCTGGGTCTGTGGCCCTCACACTCGACACGATGTTGTTATTGTCAAAGCGTGCATAAAATGCATTGAGTTCGTCTGGTAGAGAGGCATCATTGGGCAGATCATGGCTGGGTCTTCCTTTGTAATCCATAATGCACTGTAGGGTGTCAGAGCCTCTGTAATATGATTCCACCTTATTCCTATATTGTCCTTTTGCTAGTTTGGTGCCTCTGCAGAGGTCATAGCGGGACTTCTTTTACTTGTTCCTGTCCTCAGCTGTAGCCTTAGGGTTGTCTGTGATAGCCCTGTGTGCGGTAGCTCTGTCCTTTAGTTTAGCGCAAACCTCCGTGTTAATACAGGGCTTTTGATTGGGAAGGCAGTGAACCTTCATTGTGGGGCAGAGATGTAAAGTACTGGAGTAAACATTATTTAAAGTACTACTTAAGACTTTTTGGAGGGTATCTGTACTTTACTTTACTATTTATATTTTTGTCAACATTTACTTCCCTACATTCCTAAAGAAAATGATGTAGTTTTTACTCCATACATTTTTCCTGACAGCCAAAAGTACTTGTCAGATTTTGACAAGAAAATGGCCCAATTCACACACTTATCAAGAGAACATCCCTGGTCATCCCTACTGCTTCTGATCTGGCGGACTCACTAAACAAAAATGCTTTGTTTGTAAATTATGTCTGAGTATCCGTAAATAAAATGATGCTCTCGATGGTGCAGCTGTAGATCTTTTTGAGGATCTGGGGAACCATGCCAAATCTTTTCAGTCTCCTGAGGGGGAAAAGGTGGTGTCATGGCCTCTTCACGACTGTCTTGGTTTGGACCATTATAGTTCATTGGTGATGTGGACACTCTCGACCTGCTCCACTACAGCCCCGTCGATGTTAATGGGGGCCTGTTTGGTTCACCTTTTCCTGTAGTCCACAATCATCTCCTTTGTCTTGATCACGTTGTAGGACCAGATAGGGGTAAAGTAGTAGTGGAATAGGATAGGGGTAAAGTAGTAGTGGAATAGGATCGGGGTAAAGTAGTAGTGGAATAGGATAGGGTTAAAGTAGTAGTGGAATAGGATAGGGTTAAAGTAGTAGTGGAATAGGATAGGGTTAAAGTAGTAGTGGAATAGGATAGGGTTAAAGTAGTAGTGGAATAGGATAGGGTTAAAGTAGTAGTGGAATAGGATAGGGGTAAAGTAGTAGTGGAATAGGATAGGGGTAAAGTAGTAGTGGAATAGGATAGGGGTAAAGTAGTAGTGGAATAGGTTAGGGTTAAAGTAGTAGTGGAATAGGATAGGGTTAAAGTAGTAGTGGAATAGGATAGGGTTAAAGTAGTAGTGGAATAGGATAGGGGTAAAGTAGTAGTGGAATAGGATAGGGGTAAAGTAGTAGTGGAATAGGATAGGGTTAAAGTAGTAGTGGAATAGGATAGGGTTAAAGTAGTAGTGGAATAGGATAGGGTTAAAGTAGTAGTGGAATAGGGTGGTGGGTTTGAATGAGTGTAGGGTTAGATGGAAGACATTTTGTCGTTTTTTTCCCCCTTTTTCCATTTTGTTGCTCAAAGTATAATGGGTTATTACCCTAGTCAAATCAAATCAAATGTATTTATATAGCCCTTCTTACTTCAGCTGATATATCAAAAGGTTGTACAGAAATCCAGCCTAAAACCCCAAACAGCAATCAATGCAGGTATAGAAGCACGGTGGCTAGGAAAAACTCCTTAGAAAGGCCAAAACCTAGGAAGAAACCTAGAGAGGAACCAGGCTATGAGGGGTGGCCAGTCCTCTTCTGGCTGTGCCGTTTAGAGATTATAACAGAACATGGCCAAGATGTTCAAATGTTCATAAATGACCAGCATGGTCAAATAATAGTAATCACAGTGAACAAGTCAGGGTTCCATAGCCGCAGGCAGAACAGTTGAAACTGGAGCAGCAGCACGGCCAGGTGGACTGGGGACAACAAGGAGTTATCATGCCAGGTAGTCCTGAGGCATGGTCCTAGGGCTCAGGTCCTCCGAGAGAAAGAAAGAGAGAATTAGAGAGAGCATACATGAATTCACACAGGACACCGGATAAGACAGGAGAAATACTCCAGACAAACAGACTGACCCTAGCCCCGACACATAAACTACTGCAGCATAAATACTGGAGGCTGAGACAGGAGGGGTCAGGAGACACTGTTGCCCCATCTGATGATACCCCCGGAAATGGCCAAACAGGCAGGATATAACCACACCCACTTTGCCAAAGCACAGTCCCCACACCACTAGAGGGAAATCTTCAACCACCAACTTACCATCCTGAGACAAGGCGGAGTATAGCCCACAAAGCTCTCCAGCACGGCACAACCCAAGGGTGGGGCGCCAACCCAGACAGGAAGACCACGTCAGTGACTCAATCCACTCAAGTGACGCACCCCTTCTAGGGACGGCATGGAACAGCACCAGTAAGCCAGTAATAGGGTTAGAGGCAGAGTATCCTAGTGGATTCTCTAGATAGTCTAGTTGGTGTCGGTAATGCAACATACACTGAGTGTAAAAAACATTAGGAATGCCTTCCTAATATTGAGTTGCACCCCCATTTGCACTCAGAACAGTTTCATTTTGTCAGCGCATGGACTCCACAGGGATGCTGGCCCATGTTGACTCCAATGCTTCCCACAGTTGTGTCAAATTGGCTGTATTTATTTTGGGTGGTGGACCACTCTTCATATACAAGGAAACTGTTGAGCGTGAAAAACAAAACCGCATTGCAGCTCTTGACACACTCAATCTGGTGTGCCTGGTACCTACTTCCATACCCCGTTCAAAGGCACTTAAATATTTTGTCTTGCCCATTCACCCTCTCAATGGCACACATGCACAATCCATGTCTCAAGTCTCAAAAATTGTTCTTTAACCTGTCTCCCCTTCATCTACACTGATTGAAGTGGATTTAACAGGTGACCTCAATAAGGGATCATAGATTTCACCTGGTCAGTCTATGTAATGGAAACATTTTGTACACTGTGTATTTGGATGCCAACCGTCATAAAACCTAATCCAAGAAGAACATTGAGACGTTAAATGTACTATCAGTGAAATAATATGGGTCTTAAAACAATGTCTACAATGAATATTTTTTGATAGACTAGAAGTTTGGTAATGTTTAGGCTGTTACAAATGATATAAGTGGATGCACAAGGCATTCTGTCAAATGTGAGAAAAACTATGTAGTTGTACTTGTTGCTCACGCGCGTTTCTGCCATCGCTATAATGTTCCCACCTAATCTCCATTTACATTTTAGTAATTTAGAAGATCTCTTCTTCCTTTAATCATTGAGGACATGTATTTCCATTAAGGGCGTTCGTATATCTGGCCCGCGTTACCCTCTGTTGTGGGAGTTTAATCGGGTGAAAAGTGATGGCAAAGGTGATGTAGTTCAGCACGTGGAGTAATGAGTAGGCTTCTGTGTTTTCACATGCGAAAGTGATTAATTTTGATAAACACTTTGTCTTCCTAATTGAAATTAGATCGAATGTTCTAACGTGCTTTTTATGGAGAGGAGACGATGCACCAAGCTGCCTTGTTGGCAACATGACCGAGCGGCGCATATAACTATTTGATTTGAGATAGGTGCTCCTCCCTCCCCGCTTTCGCTCGATGATGTGCCGGGTCATTGCCAGGTTCAAACCAGTCCATCTTAATATAACGCCCCCAATATCAGTGTTGCCAACTTAGCGACTTTGTCACTATATTTAGCGAGTGTTCAGACCCCTCTTGTGACACATTTTCAAAAAAACAACTAGCGACAAATCCAGCGACTTTTTCTGATGTTATTGGAGACTTTTGGAGACTCTGACGTGACGGCACGTATCGTTCTTACTCTTCTCAACGAGCAGCGGGTGC
Source organism: Salmo trutta (assembly GCF_901001165.1). NCBI lineage: Eukaryota > Metazoa > Chordata > Actinopteri > Salmoniformes > Salmonidae > Salmo > Salmo trutta. The sequence continues at coordinate 9,817,692 of NC_042982.1, read as the reverse complement.
TGCCGTGGGCCCCACCCCCGTCCCAAAGCACTCACAGGCGGCCCAGTCCTCGTGCAGCAGTCCCTCCCAGCTGGAGTCAGAGCAGGCGATGCTCACCCCTCCGTGTACAGACTGCAAATTAATCGCGCATGAAGGAAGCTGCCGCTGGCTGATCCCGCCCTGGCTTACATTAAAAAAAAACAATTAACCTGAGTGAGGGCCAGACTAGTTACCATAATTCTCTCACATTGCCATTGACAGTTTTTCTATTGTCTCTTTTTGGTCCATTTAGATTGTTAATATAGATTGTATACAAAAAAAATGTAAAAAATATTATGGTTAAAAATGTTCATGTTTTACTGTGACTTGTTGTAGGCTCCTAAGTGGACCATAAGATTAAAAACCAAACCAAATTAAGAAAACTAAACTAAAAACAAAAAAATAAAAATATAAGTAACTCCGCCAGAGTGTCTCTTTTAGGTCACTTTTGCCGGTGCCAAGCCCGGATAAAGAGGAGGATTGGAATTGTGACATAAAAAAAACAAGAATCGACAGAAAGTTAATTTGTAGTTCTAAACATATTTAGGGTGTTTTTTATTCACTTTTTGTCTCTCCCACAACGTTATTCCTCTCTCCTACAGCGTCCATCACAATTACATGCACATGGGCAATTATGCAAATTAGGTAATAACATCATTTAGCGACTTAACTAGAGACTTTTAGGACAGCCAATAGCTACTTTCCTTACTGAGGAGTTGGCAACACTGCACAATATTTGCGCTGTCACTCGACTTTCTTGTCAATATAATGGATCATCCCTGATGAAACTCACAACTGTGCAAACTATTGTACAACTTCAACTTCTATCCACTTTTTGCAGTAGAAGGCTCTGACCCGGTACAGAACTTGGAGGGGCAAATAAAGCTTTCTGATATCAGATTTTCTGTTAACTCCGTATGCAATCATTGTCCTCGATTCTACTGAAGATGGATATACTTCATATTTTGCAGACAAGCTTTGTGTCTATTGTAATCGGCTTTGTCGTTATTATTTTACTGTGGATGAATCGAGGCAAACAAAGCAACTCACGTTTGCCTCCTGGTCCTGCACCGATTCCTCTGCTCGGTAACTTGTTACGAATGGATATGAACGCGCCATACAAGCTCTACATGGAGGTCAGTCAAATACTTGAGCTAGATCAGTGTGCAAGGTTATGTCAAACATATAGAATAAGGGTATAGAATGGGATATATACATTTAATTACTTTTCCACAGAACAAAAATTCATTATTTGTATTCATACAAGCTAAATGTAGGCTACATTATTATTGTTTTACATTATTTTCTGTGTTGGTTATTGTAGCAACAAAGCAGTTCAGTATTTTCATGTGACTGCTTAGTTCCCAGCCTACTGTACATTTTTATTGAATTGCCCCTCTCAATATTCATCCAAAGTATACTACATGCAAGTATTGGAGAACTGAAAAGGTTTATGTGTATATATATGTATATATATATATATATATATATATATTGATTCCATAAATTAATTTGTGGAATTTCTTTCCTTCTTAATTCGTTTGAGCCAATCATTTGTGTTGTGACAAGGACATTTTTCGTATTGACTGACCTTCATGTCTTAAAGTAATGATGGACTGTTGTTTCTCTTTGCTTATTTGAGTTGATCTTGCCATAATATGGACTAGGTCTTTTACCAAATAGGGCTATCTTCTGTATACCACCAATACCTTGTCACAATACAACTGATTGGCTCAAACAAATTAAGAAGGAAAGAAATTCTACAAATTCACTTTTAAGAAGGCACACCTGTTAATTGAAATGCATTCCAGGTGACTATCTCATGAAGCTGGTCTAGAGAATGCCAAGAGTGTGCACAGCTGTCATCAAGGCTGGTGGCTACTTTGAAAAATCTCAAATATATTTTGATTTAACACTTTTTTGGTTACTACATGATTCCATATGTGTTATTTCATAGTTTTGATGTCTTCACTATTATTCTACAATGTAGAAAATAATAAAAATAAAGAAAAACCCTTGAATGAGTAGGTGTCAACTTTTGACTGGTACTGTATTTGCTTGTTTGTGCATGTGTTGGTTTGCATGCTCAAACCCACAGCCTTTGTGCATTTACTACTACTACTGTAAAATGCAGTGATGAAAATGAAGTACATAGTAACAATTAACGTCACACCTTGACAAATTTGGACTTTTTATATAATGTGAGGTCATGATGCTGTAGGTTAACTTTTGGTTGAACAGATTTGTGGTTGCTATAAACTTGGTAATTATTTACTAGTTAACCATCAGGTACAGACAGTGCCTTCTAAGCAAATAATTTCTATCTCTGAGGCCTCAAACAGAGTAGACACAGACACGTCCAGTGGCGTGTATTCATGGAGCCAAGGGATGCCAGGCTTCCCAAAAATGTTGACACATTTATTTTGTTTTAAATCTTTCGTCTCTGTGTATCATAATTTCACTTCAATTCGCAAGAGGCTGACAGTATCTCACAGGAGAAAGCATCTGAGCGAGTGAAACAGCGCCCCTCTGTCTCTCTAGTTGTAGGCCATCTGTCTGATGCTCTCTGGTCCAAACGAGTATGACATTGTTCCAAAATCACTTTGTGGAATTCAAAATGATGATGCTTGTCTTTCATAATTCAGATATACCGTACCAGTTAAAAGTTTGGACACACCTACTCATTCCAGGGGTTTTCTTTCTTTTTACTATTTTCTACATTGATGAATAATAGAAGACATCAAAACTATGAAATAACACATGGAATCATGTAGTAAACAAAAAGTGTTAAACAAATCAAAATATGTTTTATATGAGATTCTTCAAAGAAGCCACCCTTTGCCTTGATGACAGCTTTGCACAATATTGGCAGTCTCTCGGTCCCTCTCCTTGTTCGGGCAGCGTTCGGCGGTCGATGTCACCGGTCTTCTAGCCATTGCCGCTCCACCTTTAATTTAAAAAAATGTTTGTCTTGTTTTCCTGCACACCTGGTTTCCATTTCATCATCATTACTATGTGTATTTAGCCCTCTGTTCCCTCCATGTCTGTGTGGGGTGTTGTTTGTTGTCAGGTTGGTACGTTTCGGGCTGGTTTGTGCCGGGTGTTGTTTTTCACCCGTGCTTTGTGGCAGCCGGTACTTTGTACTTTATTGTACTTTGTGCTGCCGCCCTTGTTCGTTGGGCATTTATTTGCGTTCTGTATTTACAGTGGATATAAAAAGTCTACACACCCCTGTTAAAATGGCAGGTTTTTGTGATGTAAAAGAATGAGATAAAGATAAATCATGTCAGAACTTTTTCTACTGTTAATGTGACCTATAATGTGAACAATTCAATTGAAAAACAAACTGAAATCTTGGAGGGGGAAAAATGAAAAATAAAAACCTTACAATAACCTGGTTGCATAAGTGTGCACACCCTCTTTTAACTGGGGATGTGGCTGTGTTCAGAATTAACCAATCACATTCAAACTCATGTTAAATAGAAGTCATTACACACCTGCCATCATTTAAAGTGACTCTGATTAATCACAAATAAAATTCAGCTGTTCTAGTAGAATTTTCTGACATTTTCTTAGTTGCATCTCAGAGCAAAAGCCATGGTCCGCAGAGAGCTTCCAAAGCATCAGAGGGATCTCATTGTTGAAAGATATCAGTCATGAGAAGGGTACAAAATAATTTCCAAATAATTACATATACCATGGAACACAGTGAAGACAGTCATCATCAAGTGGAGAAAATATGGCACCACAGAGACATTACCAAGAACTGGACGTCCCTCCAAAATGTATGAAAAGACGAGAAGAGAACTGGTCAGGGAGGCTTCCAAGAGGCCTACAGCAACATTAAAGGAACTGCAGGAATTTCTGGCAAGTACTGGCTGTGTGCTACATGTGACAACAATCTCCCGTATTCTTCATATGAATGGGCTATGGGGTAGGGTGGCAAGACGGAAGCCTTTTCTTACAATGAAAAACATCCAAGCCCGGCTGAAGTTTCCAAAAACAAACATCAAGTCCCCCAAAAGCACGTGGGAAAATGTGTTATGGTCTGATGAAACCAAGGTTGAACTTTTTGGCCATAATTCCAAAAGGTATGTTTGGCGAAAAAACAACACTGCACATCACCCAAAGAACACCATACCCACAGTGAAGCATGGTGGTGGCAGCATCATGCTTTGGGGCTGTTTTTCTTCAGCTGGAACCGGGGCCTTAGTCAGGGTGGAGGGAATTATGAACAGTTCCAAATACCAGGCAATGTTGGCACAAAACCTTCAAGCATCTGTTAGAAAGCTGAAGATGAAGAGGAAGTTCAACTTTCAGCACGACAACGACCCAAAGCACACATCCAAATCCACGAAAGCATGGCTTCACCAGAAGAAGATTAACTTTTTGGAATGGCCCAGCCAGAGCCCAGACCTGAATCCAATTGAACATCTCTGGGGTGATCTTAAGAGGGCTGTGCACAGGAGATGTCCTCACAATCTGACAGATTTGGAGCGCTTTTGCGAAGAAGAGTGGGCAAATATTGCCACATCAAGATGTGCCATGCTAATAGACTCCTACCCAAAAAGACTGAGTGCTGTAATAAAATCAAAAGGTGCTTCAACAAAGTATTAGTTTAAGGGTGTGCACACTTATGCAACCAGGTTATTGTGAGTTTTTTATTTTTCCCCCTCAAAGATTTCAGTTTGTTTTTCAATTGAATTGTTCACGTTATAGGTCACATTAAAGGTGGAAAAAGTTCTGACATGATTTATCTTTGTCTCATTATTTTACATCACAAAAACCTGGCATTTTAACAGGGGTGTGTAGACTTTTTAAATCCACTGTATGTATATATAAATGCCTCAGTAAAGTGCTTTGACCACTCCTCTCTGCTCTCCTGCGCCTGACTTCCATGCACCAGCTACACTCACCATTGACAGTTGTGACAAGATAGGGGTGGTATACAGAATATAGCCGTATTTGGTAAAAATCCATATTGTGGCAAGAGCAGCTCAAATAAGCAAGAGAAATGACAGTCCATCATTACTGTAAGACATGAAGGTCAGTCAATCCAAAAAACTTTGAAAGTTTCTTCAAGTACAGTGGCAAAAACCATCAAGCGCTATGATGACACTGTCTCTCATGAGGACTGCCACTGGAAAGGAAGACCCAGAGTTACCTATGCTGCAGAGGATAAGTTAATTAGAGTTGATGAGTCCAAATGTAAGATCTTTTGTCAAGTGCAGCGTCTGTTTGCTCCTCATTACACACCACGGACCAACAAATATTCTTTGCATCAACATAGGAATCACTACAACTTTTTCTGTGACCTCTTATACACTATATTAGGCCCAGCCTTTGGAACTTTGATTTTCCTAGATATGGCTACGATATTGTTTTCACTACATCCGATGGATCGAGATACGGCTTTCAAGCCTATTTCTGCAGCGTTAGTAATGATTTGATCAATACATGTTGATGATTTAATTCCTGTGCTGTTTGTAACTACCCTGGTAGGTTGACTGATAATCTGAACCATTGCGCAGCTTGATGAAAGCCAGTAAATATTTAAATCACCCAGAAAATATACCTCTGTTCATTTCACATACATTATCAAGCATTTCACAAATGTTATCCAGATACTGAATGTTAGCACTTGGTGGCCTATAGCAGCTTCCCACAAGAATGGGCTTTAGGTGAGGCAGATGAACCTGTAGCCATATTACTTCAACAGTATTTAACATGAGATCCTCTCTAATCTTTACAGGAATGTGGTTCTGAATATAATCAGCAACACCTCCACCATTCACATTTCTGTCTTTTCTGTAAATGTTAAAACCTTGTATTGCTACCACTGTATCATCAAATATATTATCCAAGTGAGTTTCAGAGATAGTCAAAATATGAATGTCATCCGTTGCTAGCAAGTTATTCATTTTTATTATTATTAACTTTGTTTCTTAAGCTACATATGTTAACGTGGGCTATTCTGAGCTCTTTTCTGGATGCTTGCTTGTTTTCATTGCTTTACTGGGAAGTTTAGCAGAAGTAGATATTCCCATGTTATTTATATTAGTACAGGGTGAGCTGCACACAGTGGACTTCCTACTAGGGCACACCGCCTCAGTGCCAACAGCATACATCTGGTCAATAGGCACATGATTGCTGTATACAATAGCTGTAGGATCACCAGAGGCATTCATGGCTATTAGAGGGACATAAATTAGGTTACTTACATTGTGTTTACCAACGTCCCTGGTATAATGTACATTTGCTAAAGCATTATGACGACTCAGCGACACAATGGTAGGGATTAACTGAGCTGGGCTTGGGTAAGTCATTGTCTCAACGCAACCTTATAATGCTGTGAAAGGATCCATGAACCCAAATGCTTTGGGTGGATCCCATCCTCTTTATAAAACGTGTTTTGTTTCCAAAAGGTATCGAGATTGTCAACAGAAGTTACACCCATTGAGCTGCAATAATCACGTAGCCAGTTGTGAAGAGCGAGAATCCTGCTAAAGCGCTCAATGTCATGGTTCAGAGAGGGAACAGGGCCAGATATGATGGGTCTTTTATTAGTGCCTAGCAGAGAGTCAATCAACTCTAAAATCCCGTTTCAATTTGTAGTAACCTGGTATATTTATGTTTAGAGGATGCAATTCTAAGTTACAATTAAATACTAAACCGTACTTACGTCTCATGAGTCATCAATCTTAGAAGTCTCCAAGGATACTACATATTTGGCGATGAGGATAACTATAGAGAACGGCGTTGTGTTTGGCGTGCGACGCTGGATGTGAGACTCACGTGAGCGGTGGAAGATTATGAAGGATTGATTCCCTGGAGAAATTATTGACTGTGTGAGGGGAGAAAGAATCGGAAAAGATGGCTTTGGCAAAAATAGGCTCTTTACCACCATTTGATCCTAAAAATCAGGAATGGGAGGAGTGCTGTGAAATAATGGAACATTTCTTTGCTGCTAATGAAATAACTGATGCCGCTATACAGAAATCAATACTCATAAAGGTTGTCGGTGCACAGACGTACAGCTTAATGAGAAACCTGTTGAGCCCAGATAAACCAGGAGAAAAGTCATTCATAGAGTTAGTCGAGCTATTCAAAAAATCACTTCAAACCCAGTGAGAGAGTACAAAGAGTCAAGTTTGATTCGCTCATGAGAAAACCTACCGAATCAGAGGGGGAATATGTGGCTGAGATGAGAGAACTAGCATTGGACTGTAACTATGGGAATACATTATCGCAAATGCTACGCGATCCGTTGGTGTGTGGGATTAATGATGACAGGATACAAATACGATTGTTATCACAGCCTAATCTCACATTTGAGAATGCACTTAAACTGGCCCAGGCCATGGAATCCGCAAATAGAAATGCACTGGAATTGCAGACAAGGGGCGCAACTGCGTGCTATACAGTAAAAGAGAGCAGGTCTGAGTGAGTTGAATTTCAAAGAACGGAAAGCAGCAGCCTATAGAGACTGTTATCATTGCAAAGGCAAACACGCAGCGTTTGATTGTAAATTCAAACATGAAATGTGTTATGCATGTGGGATAATAGGCCACATGCGAGGGCGTGCCACAATAAAAAAAAGCCACGGGCTGCAGAAAAGAGAACGGACTGAAACCAAATACCTCCAGAAGCTCTAGCTACCGCAGACGCAGAGCAAGCATTCTCAATGTACAGTGTACAGGGGGCGAATATGAAAAAGGTGAAGCCTTTCATTGTGTAAATGGGAATACATGGATTTAAGGTACCGTTTGAACTAGACACAGGATGTAGTGTCACACTGATGAACAGGTCCCAATTCTATATGAAGTGGAAAAACATTGAAGTGCCTAAACTGAGAGACACCCCCATTAAACTCAAAACGTACACAGGGGAGAAGATCACTGTGATTTGAGTTGCTGATGTTCAAGTGGAATATCAAGGACAAAAGAGAAGTCTGCTTCTCTTAGTAGTGGAAGGTACTGGCCCCAGCTTACTAGGGAGAGGGTGGTTGAAGGAAATAAAATTTAACTGGGATGAAATCAAACATGTCACCACAGAGACATTGACACTACAGCAGGTGCTTTCAAAGCATGAGTGTGTTTTCAAAGAAGAGCTAGGGACATTAAAAGGGGTCCAAGCTACCATTCATGTTGCTGCTGATGCTACTCCCAGATTCTATAGGCCAAGATCAGTTCCATATGCCATGAAGCCTAAAGTGGATGTGGAAATTGAGACTCTTAACAGAGGATATAATTATACCTGTCAAGTTTTCTGAGTGGGCAGCACCAGTTGTTCCTATACTAAAACCAGATGGTTTAATCAGACTATGCGGTGACTATAAGCTGACTGTAAATAGTTTCCTCTCTGGAGCAGTACCCCATACCCAAAGTGGAGGATTTGCTTTCAACGTTAACCGGAGGGCAACAGTTCACAACTGGACATGAGTCACGCATATCAGCAAGTGCTAATGGGTAAAGCTTCACAGAAGTACCTGACCATAAACACCCACAGAGGGATGTTTACCTATAAACGCTTACCTTTCGGGGTGTCTTCTGCACCAACTATCTTCTAAAGCACAACGGAGGGAATTCTGCAGGGCATACCCAAGGTAGCGGTTTACCTCGACGACATTCTTGTCACGGGAGTCACGAAGGAGAAGCATCTCAGAAACTTAGATGACGTTTTGAGGAGGATGGAGGACGCCAGTCTCCGGCTGAAGAGGAGCAAGTGTACACTGTTAGCTGATGAAGTGCAGTACCTGGGTCACAAGGTGGATGCCAAGGGGTTACACACTGTCAAAGCTAAAGTGAGGGCTGTTGTGGAAGCTCCAGCTCCGACAAACGTTACAGAGCTGAAAGCCTATCTAGGCTTACTGAATTATTATAATCGCTTCCTCCCGAACCTCTCTACCCTCTTAGCTCCTCTGCATCAACTGTTATGGACGTGGCCTGGAAATGGTCAGAAAGACAGGAAGAAGCTTTTGCAAAGTCAAAGGTGTTACTGAAATCAGCTGAAGTGCTAGTGGACTACTCAGCAGACAGAGATCTCATCTTATCGTGTGATACCTCATCGTATGGTGTGGGGGCGGTGCTATCACACCGGATGGAGAATGGTGCAGAGAAACCTATTGGGTTCATGTCAAGAACGTTGTCGCCAGCGGAGAAAAAGTACTCCCAGCTGGACAAGGAAGGACTGGCTGTCATATTCGGAATACAGAGATTCCACAAGTACTTATACAGGAGAACATTCACTATTGTGACCGACCATAAGCCTCTGATCTCTCTGTTCCATGAACAAAAGCCAGTACCACAAATGGTCTCTCCAAGAGTTCAACATTGGGCTGTGTCGGTCAGGACTTACGTGTACAGAATAATTTACAAACCAGGTAGATACCATGGGAATGCTGATGCTCTGAGTAGGCTGCCCCTTCCAGAAATCATCATTCAGGAAGAAGAAAATGACCAGGTTTTGATGATCGATGTGTTCGCTGATGCACTTGTGAAAACAGCACAAATCAGGCAATGGACTTCAAACGATGTGACCTTATCACAAGTGCATGAATTTTTCCTGAAAGGATGGCCTACACTGACAGAGCCTCAGATCATGCCTTACTACACTCGCTGCTTGGCATTGAGTGTTGGAGATGGATGTGTTCTGTGGGGTTCCAGAGTAGTTATCCCACCACAAGGGCGGGTTCTGCTACTGAAGCTGTTGCATCAGTCACATCCAGGTATGTCGAGATTGAAAGGCCTAGCGAGGTCATACGTCTGGTGGCCAAAAATGGACCACGATGTGGAAAATGAGGTCAGCCGGTGTGCAGGATGTCAGAGTAACAGGAAGTCACCCCCCACCGTGCCATTACATCCATGGGAATGCCCAAAAGCCATGGACACGACTACATGTGGACTACACTGGACCTTTCCTAGGAAAAATGTTCCTTGTGCTGATTGATTCTCATTCAAAGTGGATGGATGTTTACCCCATGAACACGTCAACATGGTACGCTACGATTGAGAAGTTGAGACAAAACTTCAGTGTTATGGGATTGCCTCACATGTCGGTTAGAGACAATGCTACTTGTTTTACAAACACTGAATTCACAAGTTTCATGAAACAAAATGGAATTCAGCATGTAATGTCGGCCCCTTTTCACCCATCTTCAAACGGATTAGCAGAGCGTGTGGTTCAGACCTTGAAGGAGGGGATGAGGAAGATGTAAGGGCCCAGCATTGAAACAAAGGTGTCAAGATTCTTGTTTAGCTACAGGATTACTCCCCAAGCTACAACTGGGTTGTCACCTGCAGAAATGTTGATGTCAAGGAGGTTAAGGTCAACCTTGGATCTCATCAGACCAGACTTGAAAATACAACAAAAGCAATGTAATCAAAAATGTAATCATGACAACTGAGCCAAACTCAGACGTTTCTCACCTGGAGATGATGTCTATACAAGAAACTATGGGTTTGGTCCTAAATGGATTCCAGCTACCATTGAGGATGGCTCAAGACCAGTATCTTATACTGTGATCATCGGAAGTGGACAAAGACTAAGGAGACACGTGGATCAGATCCGAGCTCGAATTCCAGTTCCATCCGGAGATCTGGATCAATTCTTAAATGAACAGGACAGGACATTGGAACGTTCCCCAGAGTTGCAGTTGGACAAACCACCTGAGATCAACAATGCTCAACTTCCTGAGACCACCGGTCCGGGACGACCTCCTCCTGTGAAGTCTCCACAAAAGGACTTTGTTTCACCATTAAGGGGTGAAGATCTGGTGGCACCAGCTACACCACCTCTGAGACGCTCTATTAGAGAGAGACGTCCGCCAGACTTTTTCAGATCAGATGTTTGAAAAAATGTAAATTAGAAAATATCATAGCTCAGAAAGGAATTAAGTTGGTTTATTAGCTTTAAAGGGGGGAATGTAGTAACCTGGTATATTTATGTTTACCAATAGATGGCAGTATTGACTCAAGATGGGGGTTTGTTTCCCGCTATCCGTAGCTATTTCCTATGTCTGCCTATATAACTGTGATTAAGAAAGCTTCAGGTAGTTTAAGCCAGGTGCATTAGAGCATGTTACAATCAAATACTAAACCATACTTACGTCTCATGAGTCATCAATCTTCGAAGTCTAAGGATACTACACAATTCTTCAGAGCTGCCCTTCATAATTTCATTTAAAACCCACATGGACTACGATAGAATCAATTTCCATCTCCTGAAGTAGTACATCCGGGAGCAGCTTAGTAATGTCATTTACTTGAGCTCCTTGATAGGACATTGTTTTTGCACCAGGAACATTTGTTACCAAAATCACAGCTGGCGAGAAGGACGAGGAAATCCGCCCACTCCCTTGCTTCACAGGATTCGGATATCCCTTTAAGGATGGGTGAGAGGCAGGATAACTTGAGCCCACAGCTCCCGGCACCTGGTGCAGGAATCCTACAGATGGAGAAGCAGACACAGGTACCCCAAACGACAAAGGCGCAGGAAGATCAGGCTCCAGGGTGGTGAAACTATTCTTTGTTTGTATCTGCTCTGGGCCTTTTGTTGGGAGTGTAGACTACTTTGCGGGAGGCGTCTTTCACGGCTCATGACATGCGACCATCGTTGATTGTCATGCTCCTCTTGCTGTGCTCCTTCGACTCCGCTATCAGATGGGGGAGGAGAGGCAGGAGATGGCTCCGTGGTGAACAAACTCCGGCGAGTCTGATAATGACAACCAACAAGGCGGAGATGCATCAAACAAGCGCAAACGCCTTCCAGCCACCGGCGAGTTAAAGGTCAACATTCCACTGTGCGTTTTCCCCAGTTTCTTACGTAGGCTGGTGTGGGAGAATTTTCCAGTCATCTGGTGATTCTCCGTAACTATACTGTTCTCTTTGAAGTAGAAAGAATAATCGCTAAATTTAAATATTAGACATGTGTAAGCATAATCTGTGTACATTAGGCAAGGTAAACCAACAAGACGTGTCTGGTCTGGGCCATGTCTGATCTTGTGAAGGCTACTGGACACGGACATGGGTTAATCATACATAGACAACATCGGTCTGAACTTGTGAAGACCTTTGGACAGCAACATTAGCAAAGGAGTATGCATGTCACGCCACCAATAGAATTTATGCACCCAATCCCTGAGCCGATAAGAGAATGGAAACTAAGTATGACAAGATTTGTTAAGTGGGGTGATGACGTTATGTAAGACTGTATAAAAACCAAGTACTAAGAATGAAGATTCAGTTGTTTCATGGAACTGCTCGGCTTCTGTTACTTTTGTAATAAAGTCTAATTGAATTTACAAGCTCCGGTATCTGAGAAGTATTTGATTGAACATTTTCCACAACACTGGCGACCTGTGTGATAAAGGAAGGTACCTCAAATCAAATTACATTTTATTTGTCACACGCACCGGTGTTGAGGTAATATGTACATGTAGGTAGAGTTATTAAAGTGACTATGCATAGATAATAACAGAGTAGCAGCAGCGTAGAAGAGAGGGGGGGCAATACAAATAGTCTGGGTAGCCATTTGATTAGCTGTTCAGGAGTCTTATGACTTGGGGGTAGAAGCTGTTTAGAAGCCTCTTGGATCTAGCCTTGGTGCTCCGGTACCGCTTGCCGTGCGTTAGCTGAGAGAACAGTCAATGACTAGGGTGGCTGGAGTCTTTGACTATTTTTAGGACCTTCCTCTGACACCACCTGGTATAGAGGTCCTGGATGGCAGGAAGCTTGGCCCTGGTGATGTACTGGGCCGTACGCACTACCCTCTAGTGAGTCACTGGTGCTTCCTGCTTTAATTTTAGCTTGTAAGCAGGAATCAGGAGGATAGAATTATGGTCAGATTTGCCAAATGGAGGGCGAGGGAGAGCTTTGTACACATCTGTGTGGAGTGAAGGTGGTCTAGAACTTTTTCCCCTCTGGTTGCACATTAGCATGCTGATAGAAATGAGGTAAAACTGATTTAAGTTTCCCTGCATTAAAGTTACGAACTACACCCGAAGACATGAAAATTTAGCTAACCCAGCGCGGGATTGCCTTCACACCAAAGGTGTGTTGCTACGATAATGATCCTCGTTACAACAGTTATTACCCACGTAGTTCCACTTGTCTTATCATTTCCCCCAAATAGCAAACACATAAACAAAAAAACAACCACATAGACTTACAGGTTAATTGTCAGTTACAGCCCAGACCTCAGTGCTTATGTTTATAAGAAATCTAAATAACTGGATGTTACAACCAGCACACGGGAGCGAACACATAAAGTAAACCTAACCTAAAGAATATACAGTCCACCAAGTCCTCATTTACAGGTGTGGTTGAATGGTCTTCTTATTGGCTCGGCCTTTAGGCCTGTGTATCACAAGGCATATGAATTGAAAGGTCATGGAGCAAATAATTCAATTATCACAACACATAGGTTGTAATATGGCTTGGGGGGGGCTCGACTTCCTCAGTGATTTTACCCACACACTGCTACTGTTGGGAACATAAAATGACATGCTATAAATACACTTATTTTGACACATTTTCGATATCTAAGTGAGTATAATGTACTCTATCAATTTGCTACTGCATTTCTTGCTCTCTTGGGTCTCTCCACCACTTATCCAAAGGAATAGCAAGGCCACAATCATTTCACTTCCATGTCATACATCCCAGGACTGTCAGCCGTGCTCCATATAAACCTGGGATCTGAGACATCACTCTACTGCTTCCCTAACTATAATCCTGTGGTTCTTCTCTCCTCAGCTCAGTAAGAAGTATGGCTCAGTGTTTACTGTATGGCTGGGCTCCAAACCTGTAGTGGTGATCTCTGGCTATCAGGCTATCAAGGACGCTTTTGTCACACAAGGAGAAGAGTTCAGCGGCAGAGCCAACTACCCCGTGATCATGACAGTCTCTAAAGGATATGGTGGGTGATTTAAAAAAAATAAATGGGAGTGGGTGGGTGTCATTGACCTTGCCACAGTCAGTCTGTGTGGAAATTACATTAAATTAGGTTTATGTTATGCTATTCTAATTCTTCCTCTTTGTGCTTCTGTCATACTGTTTACTGTAGGGGTGTTGGTGAGCAGTGGGAAGAGATCAAAAGATCTTCGCAAGTTCTCGCTGATGACCCTGAAAACCTTAGGGATGGGGCGCAGGAGCATCGAAGAACGTGTCCAAGAAGAGGCTAAGATGCTGGTGAAAGCCTTCAGTGAATATGGAGCTCGCAATTGTAAATTAGTTTTTCTTAGTATTTTTCTTGCCTTTGAAATATATTTTATGACTTTATGGGCAATATTACTCAGGTTGTTGGAATGTGAGAAACTGAAGATACATGATTTATTGCAGAATATAGTAACAGTAAAACCCATGGGGTGTACAGGGTTTTTATAGTATAGACATGTCATTTACCTGTAAACATGTACCTTTTTAGTGCTGAGGGATTACTGATGTTTGAGATCGTTTCGATAATTGCGGTTTTCGGTTTCAGTTATTTTTATAAAACATGAAGTGCAGTGTGCATTATGTAGGTTGAATGTTATAACATAGAATGAAACAATTAATACAAGTGACTGGCCATTACTCATTTATTAACCATCATTTCTTCACATTACTTTACTTTCCTTAGTTTCAGCCACTTGCGAATTTATCTCATCGGGGAAAGCATTTGAGCTAAACAGCTCCCCTCGCGGAAACTATTCAGACCCCTAGACTTTTTCCACATTGTGTTACGTTACAGCCCTATTCTAAAATTGATTAAATACTTTTTTTCCCCCTCAGTCTACACGCAATACCCCATAATGACAAAGCGAAAACAGTTTTTTGGAAAATGTTGCAAATGTATAAAAGTAAAAAACAGATAACTTATTTACATAAGTATTCAGACCCTTTGCTATGAAACCCAAAATTGAGCTCTGGTGCATCCTGTTTCCCTTGATGTTTCTACAACCTGATTGGAGTCCACCTGTGGTAAATTCAATTGATTGGACATGATTTGGAAAGGCACACATCTGTCTATATAAGGTCCCACAGTTGACAGTGCATGTTAGAGCAAAAACCAAGCCACGAGGTCGAAGGAATTGTCCGTAGAGCTCCGAGACAGAAACAAAGTACTTTCTTCTGAAACTCGTCAGTCTTGTCTTGTTCTGAGAAATGAAGGCTATTCCATGCGAGAAATTGCCAAGAAACTGAAGGCCAGTTATATTGCTTTTTTAATCAGAAATCAGTTTTCAGCTGTGCTAACATAATTGCAAAAGGGTTTTCTAATGATCAATTAGCCTTTAAAAAAAATATGTTGTGTTAGCTAATTCAAGTTTGTCATTGGAACACAGTAGTGATGGTTGCTGATTATGGGCCTCTGTACACCTATGTAGATATTTGTAAGGGCTGTCGTGAGAGAGAGACCAAGGTGCAGCGGAGTTAGTGTTCATCTTGACATTTAATTCAAACAAAGAGAACACTATACAAAAAAAACAGGAAAACCGACAGCCAAACAGTACTGACAGGAAACACTGAACAGAAACAATTACCCACAAAACCCAAAGGAAAAACATGCTCCTTATGTGTGACTCCCAATCAGCAACAACACTCTACAGCTGTGCCTGATTGGAAGCCACACAGCCAAAATCAATGAAACAAACCAACATAGAAAAATGCACATTGAACGCCCACCCAATGTAACACCCTGGCCTAACCAAAATAAAGAACAAAAACCCCTCTCTATGGCCAGGGCGTTACAGTACCCCCCCCCCCCCCCCAAGGTGCGGACTCCGACCGCAAAACCTGACTCTGAAGGGGAGGGTCCGGGTGGGCCTTCTTACGGCGGCGGCTCAGGTGTGGGACGTGGCCTCTGCTCCACCCTCGGCATCGCCCTCTTAGGTGGTGCACCTGGCCGCGCCGAAGGTCTGGTGGGCGACCCTGACTGCGCCCGGCTGGCGGGCAGTGATAGTTGCGCCCGGCTGGCGGGCGACCCTTGTTGCGCCCGGCTGGCGGGCGGCTCCGGACTGGCGGGCGGCTCTGGCGGCTCCGGACTGGCGGGACCCACTGGAGGCCTAGTCCTAGGAGGCGGCACAGGACGGACCAGGATGGGGAGACCAACTGGAGGCCTGGTCCATGGAGGCGGCACAGGAGAGACCAGGATGGGGAGACCCACTGGAGGCCTGGTCCGTGGAGGAGGCACAGGCTTAACCAGGATAGGGAGACCCACTGGAGGCCTGGTCCGTGGAGGCGACACAGGAGAGACCAGGATGGGGAGACCCACTGGAGGCCTGGTCCGTGGAGCAGGCACAGGACTGACCAGGATGGGGAGACCCACTGGAGGCCTGGTCCGTGGAGGCGGCACAGGATTCACCAGGCTGGGGAGACATGCAGGAGGCCTGGTTCTGGGCGCAGGCACAGGATAGACCGGGTCCTGAAGACGCACTGGAGGTCTAGAGCGCACGGCCTGCACAACCCGTCCTGGCTCGATGCCCAATCTCCCCCGGCAGGTGTTAGGAGCTGGGATGTAACGCACCGGGCTCTCCACGCGTACTGGGGACACCGTGCGCTTTACTGCATAACACGGTGTCTGACCAGTACTACGTTGCCTCCTGTAAGCACGGGGAGCTGGCTCAGGTCTCCAACCCGACTCTGCCACACTCCCCGTGTGCCCCCCCCAAAACATTTTTTGGGGCTGCCTCTCGGGCTCTACCTGCCTCCCAGGCAGGTTGTCACAGTGGTCCAGCAATTGCTCCCATGTCCAGTCAATCCCATGTCCTGCTTCCAATAGTCTTCCTTGACTTCCATCTGCCCTCTTCTCCACTGCTTGGTCTTTTTGTGGTGGGTAATTCTGTAAGGGCTGTCATGAGAGAGAGACCAAGGTGCAGCAGAGTTAGTGTTCATCTTGACATTTAATTCAAACAAAGAGAACACTATACAAAAAAAACAGGAAAACCGACAGCCAAACAGTACTGACAGGAAACACACTGAACAGAAATAATTACCCACAAAACCCAAAGGAAAAACATGCTCCTTATGTGTGACTCCCAATCAGCAACAACACTCTACAGCTGTGCCTGATTGGAAGCCACACAGCCAAAATCAATGAAACAAACCAACATAGAAAAATGCACATAGAACGCCCACCCAATGTAACACCCTGGCCAAACCAAAATAAAGAACAAAAACCCCTCTCTATGGCCAGGGCGTTACAATATTCCTTAAAAAATCTGCCGTTTTCAGCTACAATAGTCATTTATAACATTAACAATGTCTATACTGTATTTCTGAACAAATTTATGTTATTTTAATGGACAAAAAATGTGCTTTTCTTTCAAAAACAAGGACATTTCTAAGTGACCTCAAACTTTTGATTGGTAGTGTGTGTAAATTATATATTTCCGTTTTTAATGTGTAAATTTGCAAAAATTTCTAAACCTGTTTTTGCTTTGTCATTATGGGGTATTGTGTGTCGATGGATGAGGTGAAAAAAACAATTAAATCAATTTTAGAACAAGGCTGTAACATAATGTGGAAAAAGTCAAGGGGTCTGAAAGGTTTCCGAAGGCCCGATATCCCATGTAGAGAGTATGACATGCCATACTATTTTTGTCCAGACAGCATCAGATACATGGGCTACACATACATGTCTTCTGCCTCCACCACGATGGCATTATCAGCAGCACCTGTCCTTTTTACAAAACGAATATAAGATTTTAATTTAACAAGAAATTACATTTATTTTCTCTGCCCTGCTCGGAAAGTGCCTCATTGCTGCAGCTTAATTTCAATAAGTTACTTTTGCAATAATATTGCGGGAACTCTGTAAGGGTGGAATGGTCCATTATTATGAACCTGTACGTGGGTGATTAATAACACTTGTTTCTACTATTATGAGAAACTTGGATTATATTGATATGAAATATATGTATGGAAATAAGTTATTGGTGTACTATGAATTATTATTCAGCTGTATGGATTGATTTACTTTTTTCAAAGCCTTTTTTCCCCCCAACAATGTGGCCTCATTAACCTGGGCACAGAGGCCAGGGAAAACCCCTCTCCCTCCCAATTTCCCTTGCAACTTTGAAGCTTCTTGCAGATTTTGCTGCTTCTGAACCAACCTGATGATGCAAGACAGAATGAGAGCGACGAGCTGATCAGTCCCCAACAGCGTGTTGGGGGGGCCTCGAGCGGCGCATGGGGGGGGGGGTCCTCGAGCAGCGCATGGGGGGGGCCTCAAGCGTTGAATTGATTTTAATTACAACCACAAAAAATATTATGCCCAGCTCACGAGTGAGGCCCCTTGATGTGAGCCTAATGGTAAGTCCACCATTGGTTAAACCTCCGCACTACAAAACCAGACAGAGCACTTTGCCAGGACCTGCCTCTCCCTCCAGGACCCTAGGGGTAACGTTTGTTTTGTAATCAGTGTAACTGAGATACATTATTCTGTAATCAGTGTAACTGTATGCATTATTCTCAGTATATTATCTTCAGCAAGGTTTTCACGCTAAACATGTCATTGGAAAGGTACCATTTTACGTTAAAATACATGGAAAATCTAGTGTTTAATTCAAACGTAGTTGTTGCTTCTCACAGCTATTTCTAAAAGTTTCACCATCCCAAAATTATAAATGGATAACCAATCAGGTATTTTAAAAGTATCTGTGTGTTCTTGCCTTCCTTCTCTAATCTAGATTCAGTTGTCAATCCCAAAGAATTGCTTTGCAATTGTGTTGGCAATGTGATCTGCTCCATAGTCTTCGGGCACAGGTTTGAATATGACGCCCCAATGTTTCAGCTCATCCAAAAGGCTGATGATGCCTACTTCAATGTCCTCAGCAGCCCTATTGGAGTGGTACAGTAACTTTTCAGCTCATCTCTTTTCATAGAATCTTCCATTGCTCTCAACGCCCTGCTAAATTGAAGCTCTATCACAGTAATTGCACAAAATGGCCTTGGGCTGACCAAGCCATTGTTTTCAATAACAAAACCCCTCCCCTTCCTTCCTTCCTTCCTTCCTTCCTTCCTTCCTTCCTTCCTCTTCCTTCCTTTTCTTTCAGATGTACAACATGTTCCCTAGAATTGTTTGGTGCTTTCCAGGCAATCACCATGAGATGTTTGCTATCGTAAACAAGGCCAAAGATTACATACAAGGGCAAGCAGAAATCCGTCTCAAAACCCTTAACACCTCTGAACCTCAGGACTTCATCGAGGCCTTCCTGGTTAAAATGCTGGAGGTAGAAAACACGGCATGATCCTCACATTGGAGGTTGAACCTCTTACACATTATGAAAATATGGAATGTGGCTGGAATTAAGATACTATCCATGTCCACTTACGCTAGTTTGGCTATCATGAGTGAATTGACAAGTGAGAGGCCAATGTCTGGTTTTCCAACGTATTTAGTTGCAATAAGTATGTGGAGATGGCAACAACTAGCCACCAGGTGTCGCTGTTTACTTGCATCACTGATGGTGACTTATTCTCTTCTCTTAGGACAAAGATGATCCCAACACTGAGTTCAACAATGATAATATGGTGATGACTGTATGGAGCCTGTTTGCTGCTGGAATAGAAACCACATCATCCACCCTAAGACAATAATTTCTGATGATGATAAAGTTCCCTCACATTCAAGGTACCCTGCTACCCAAGTCTTTATCGATTGCGTCCAAGTCTCCTAGACCTATTATATAACACTGTAATCCAAAAAAGAATATTTCTGGACTATGAATTGTTTGAAATGTGTTATTACGATGTCTTGACATGTAATAACTCCAACAACAATCCGTACATAGTATCAGTGCAACGTAATGTAAAGTGTGACTTAAATCTTCCTAAGCGAGTGTTCAGAAGGAGATAGACGAGGTGTTTGGCTCAAGAGTGCCCACGGTTGACGACAGAGTTAAAATGCCCTACACGGATGCTGTCATTCACGAAGTCCAGAGATACATGGACCTCAGTCCTACCGCTGTACCCCACAAAGTGATGAGCGATACAGAGTTCTACAACTACCACATTCCAGAGGTGACCACAATTATGTAACTGTACCAACACTGAATGTTAAATTTCACTGTATCTTGTTTGACGTGGTGGAACTGTTGTTAAAAAAAGATGATTTACATTTTACGGATCAACATGCAGTTTTCATAGCAAGTGATGGGTGTTATTTTGTCATTATTTTAGGGTACCATGGTCCTGCCTCTGCTGTCCTCTGTGCTTGCTGATCCCAAATTGTTTAAAAACCCAGATGAGTTTGACCCAGAGAACTTCCTGGATGAAAATGGAGTCTTTAAGAAAAATGATGGATTCTTTGCTTTTGGAGTGGGTAAGATCATGCTCCAAGTAGTTTGTGGATTATGTGAGTTAAAAACAAGAAACCTAGAGGCCTGGGGTGGTCTTGCGGTCTACATTAAGCCACTGCTTCTCTGGAGGTACTATGTTCCGCTGCCAGCATGGGTTTGGTTTGAATCTGACCCGCTGCTTTTCAACACACTCTCCTAATAACCTTCCTGTATCTCTCTCTATCCTATCCACAAAAAAAACCATTAAGAGATATGAGAGGATTGGGCCTTTCCTAGCCTGGTAGAGCTAGCCTGATCCACCAGCCTAGGATTTCCCCACTCATTCAAAAAATGTAACAAGAAACCTGAGAACCTCTGGTCAACTTCAATTTAGTTATAGTCTCAGCTGACTGACAATGACCTCTCTCCTTTCTCTTTTCCCTCAGGGAAGCGGGCGTGTCCTGGAGAGGCTCTGGCCAGAGTGGAGCTCTTTCTCTTCTTTACCTCTCTCCTGCAGCGCTTCACTTTCACCGGCACCAAACCTCCAGAAGAGATCAACATCGAGCCACCGTGCTCCAGCTTTGTCCGCATACCGCGTTCCTATGATTGCTACATCAAACTCAGGACTGAGGAGTGACCACTTTACTGTGGAGAGGTCACAGGCTCAGCTTCACAGGCAGCTGCTTGTCATTATACAGTAGCCATAGCCTTACGTTTACCACCTTTTTTCTTGTAGACAACTATATAAGCGTTAGTGAGTTGTATGTATCTTGCTATTATCCTCAGGTAGGATCTCTAAGGTATGGGTTGATATGTCAAGGGTAATTTCTGACTACATTAACATCTTTTAAAGCTTAATTTTGGTCAGGTTTCAAGAATTGCCTGCTTTGTACCCATTTAAAATAGGACAATATTTTTGGCACAGGCCTATAGGTTCATATTACATTCTCTATTGAAACGTTATGGTGAAAGGACCAAAAGTTTCAGGTGTTAAAATGTAAGCAACTGAAATTGGTCTTGTTGTGTAGGTTGCTGCGTGGTAGCTACATGGTAGGACTGTACATTTATACTGGCAAAGCCCTTTAGGGGTAATGTACACTATGTATACTCTGGGGGTCACTATGTTATTCTGCCTTTCTTCTCTTCATAACTGATGTATTGTAACACAACATTTGGTTGTATCTTTTGCTTCAACTAATAAATAGTACTACACACTTCAACCAGATTCAAACAATATCTTGTGTGTCCAGACCTGTCATTAAAAAGCGAGCTTTGTGTTCGGATTACCTGCTCACATATAACTGTTGTATTAGCCTTTTGTGGACACATAAGTATTGCCATATCCATGTTCACATATAATATCTGTTTCACAGAAGAAGAACGCTGTTACTGGAATGTTAGTGGTTACCAGAAAAATGTATCAATTAACTCGTGAAAATAGTGACTTGGGCCCTGTACACTTTCGGAAAGTATTCAGACCCCTTCACTTTTTCTGAAAATGTTTATGGCACAGCCTCATTCTAAAATTGATTAACAAAAATCTAACCAATCCACACACAATACCCCAGAATGACAAAGTGAAAACAGGTTTTTAGACATTTTTGCAAATCTATTTATCACATTACCTAAGTATTCATACCCTTTACTCAATACTTTGTTGAAGCACCTTTGGTAGCAATTACAGCCTCAAATCTTCTTGGGTATAACGTTACAAGCTTGGCACACCTGTAACAGGGTGCATAACTGGTGGCAGTGAAGTCAGACGCAGGATAGCAGAATTAAGTAATAGCCGGGGCAGTTTAATTTCAAAACCAACGGCATAAAGGAATAACCAACATGGGTACAAAACCCGACGTGCACCAGTAAACATGTGCACAAGCACTTACAACAATTCCACACAAAGACATAGGGGGAACAGAGGGTTAAATACACAACACTTAATGAGGGAAATGAGAACCAGATGTGTAGGACAACAAGACAAAACAAATGGAAAATAAAGTGGATCGACGATGGCTAGAAGACCGGTGACGCCGAACGCCGCCCGAACAAGGAGAGGAACCGAATTCAGTGGAAGTCGTGACAACACCTGTATTTGGGGAGTTTGTCCTATTCACTGCAGATCCTCTCAAACTCTGTCAGGTTGGATGGGGAGTGTCACTGCACAGCTATTTTCAGGTCTCTCCAGAGATGTTAAATCGGGTACAAGTCCTGGCTCTCGCTGGGCAACTCAAGGACATTCAGAGACATGTCCCAAAGCTGCTGTTGTGTTGTCTTGGCTGTGTGCTTAGGGTCGTTGTCCTGTTGGAAGGTAAACCATCGCCCCAGTCTAAGGTCCTGAGCACTCTGGAGCAGGTTTTTATCAAGGATCTCTCTGTACTTTGCTCTGTTCATCTTCCTCTCGGTACTGAATAGTTACCCAGTCTCAGCTTTATTTGGGGTTATAAGGGGATAAGAAAGTTGTAAGTTCATGAAGCAGTTATAAGTTATATTCTTCAAGAATCAATGGGTTCGTCTCATCTCTCATTGGCTCAGTAAGAAATATGGCTCACTGTTTACTAGGCAGAGATTGAACTTCGCAGCTTCTCTTTGATGTCCCTGAAAAACCTCTGAATAGGATGCAGGAGCCTCGAGGAGAGGGTCCAAGAGTAAGGTTTGTGTGTGTGTGTGTGTGCGTGCGTGCGTGCATGCATGCATGCGTGTTTATGCTTGTTTCCAAAGCATGGCTTGATGGCGTCGGAAGCTTGCCTGCCAAAATGACAAAAGAACATGTGTGTTACCATTAAGTGATAATGCCTGAGAACCCAGTGTTTGGAGGATATATTGACATGGGTGTTGCAAACTGTGCCAATATATCCTCAACACCGGCTTAGAGGACATTATGACTTTTATATAACGGGTTACCAACATATTTCAAATAATGATTGACATAGTTTCATTAAAAAAGTTATTTTTATGAATGTATTCATACTATTTAATCCTTCCACAAGATATAGTCCCGACACAAATCTAGGGTTGCTACCCAAGCCGGCTGGTCATTCGTTCTATCGGTTCAGTTGCTAGAGACGCAACCCAGTCGTTCGTCTAAATGTTCCATTGCCATACTGGCTAGCAAAGTTCTTATGCCTTGCTTGCTAGCTAGCCAACTACAGCTAACTTACAGTCAGGTCAAAAAGTGCAGCCAGAATAACAGCAAAGTCTTTGCATTTGTTTCAGCTGTTTTCTAGTGACATTTATTTGGATACATCCATAACAAGGAGCTAATGAGGCGTGATTTCACCTGGCTTAGAAAATGTCCTCACTCGTCAGGGCACTTGTTCAGAGGAGCTGGCCAACAACACAGATAACACAATCCCTTGAAACTGAAGCTGTAAAGACTGCAAACTAGCTGCACTTCATTTCGTTTGACCTTTGGTCAATTGACATTTCTTTGTTAGTATCCATAAAAATGATGCCAGCTGATTCATGATTTCGACTGGCTGAGAAACGCAGCCTGCCTGTCTGTCTCGTCATGACTCCCAACACGTTCAATATTATGGGACAGCTGGAAATCGAACTTGAATATTGAAACAATGTGCAAATGTCAGAGAGACATCATTTTTACGATTAGCAGACGCTCTTAGGCAGCAAGAGTTATACAAATCTCTGCTGTTGAAAACTAAATGTTAGTCTAAAAGAAATGTGAGATAATGTGAAGATGCTTTTTATAGTGGAGATCAAGTTTATAAAGACAGTGGATTGCACAGTCAGATGGAACAGAGTAAATTGGCATTTTAACATCATAGATTTAGCCGGTGGTAACTTGTGGAATAGACACTCTTGATTAGACCCACCCGTTGTATAATTATAATATAACGACCACCCCTTCCTTCCTTCCCATGTTTCCTATATTGCCCCCCTTCTAGCTGTACAACCTTTCCCCCAGAATCGTTGAGTGCTTTCCAGGAAAACACCATGAGCTGTTTAAGGCCATAGACAAGGCCAAAGCTTACATACGAGAGGAAGCAGATCATCGCCTTAAAAACCTGGACGCCTCTAACCCCCAGGACTACTTCGACGTCTTCCTGGTTAAAATGCTGGAGGTAAAACAGTGATACATTCCTGGAATTGGAGGTTGGACCTCTCTACACATTATCAAAATACAATCTAGCCACCAGAGCCAAATCTCCTATTGACATCATTGTATGAGTTAGAAAATGTGTATGTTACGTTTGGTGTGGTTACATAAGACAGACGGTTACTTAAGGATGGGTTAAATGGAAACTGACATTTTGACATTGACTGTAGGTCAATAACCTCTCACATGCTGTGGCCTTAATATTAACTCCAGCAGAATAAGCATTTCTTGCAGTCTAACGATACACCAAATGTAGCCAAAATGTTGACTCGGTAACAGAAGTGGAGAAACATGATTTCTTTCTTTCTTTCAGCATCTTGAGAGAATGCGAATGCTCAGTTAGATACCATCTGTAGCGGTTGCCAATGGGTTATTAGCAATTTCGGGAGGGTGAACAAACAGCTGACCGGCGCGCCACTATCCCAGACATGAAAACAAGTTGTTACAGTTTAACTCAGTCACAGTTTAACCTGATCCTTCTAGGAATATACTTCTAAATTCAGCCTGGTCTCAGAGAATTTTGTATTATTTTGTACGTAATACTCCATTTAGTATGATATGTTACGTTTCGTATGTATTCATTTGTGGATGTCCACCATTCAATTCATATGATATGTTACAAATTACAATTCGTATGATATGTTACTAATTTGCAAAGCATATGAAATGTTACAAATTCCAATTTGTTGTGGCTAACGCTAGCTAGCTAAACATCGTAGACTGCCTGGATCAAGAACTTGATGTGATGGGCCTCTGCCTTCCACAGCTCGGATTTTGTGACCTTACGCTCCACAGCTTGCTCTCATCTTCTCCAGGCTCCTTGTTGCCGCATTCCGACCTTCCTGCTGGCTCAATCCTCCTCTACTGCTGCTCGCACTTCCTCCTGCACCAGCTTCCACCTGTCTTTCCCTTGGGCCTTGTTGTAGCGTGGTGTTATAATGCTACCAAGGCCAGCTCTAATCACCGTGCTCACCAGCACACTGTGCCGTACCTGTGACTCAGCCTGCTCCACTGTATCCTGAGCCCTCCACTTCCTTCCTGTCTTCACCTCTATACCGGCCTGGGAGAATAATGAAATCTAATCAAACAAAATATATCCAACATGTATGGATGATAGTAATCTTAACTGAAAACAAGCCTTGTTGATTATCTCAAGCTTTTCCTCGCCATGGATATTTTTCGGTCTAGCTAGATAAGAACAGCAATGATGGTGCTAAGGATGCTGCTACTTCTGCCAAGGTCTTTCTCTGTGTCACGCGCATGGACCACGATGTAGGCTACAAGGTTTCACTCAAAACAACCAACCAAGCTTGATAATGCAATTTATTTTATAGAGTCAAGGAAGTGCGACAGTGTCATTAAGCATCTTATTTATGGTGGCAAAAGAGAGTAGACCTACTTTGGTGATTAAAAGTATTTTATTTTATTTGAATTGTTGTTATTTGAAACATGATATCACTTGGCCTATCACAACATCACCATCTCATATGCAGGCATATTCATGTGTTTATAATAAACCATTACTACAACATAAACCATTATTATAACAATTTATAATAAACCATTACTACAACATAAACCATTATTATAACAATTTATAATAAACCATTACTACAACATTAACCATTATTATAACAATTTATAATAAACCATTACTACAACATAAACCATTATTATAACAATTTATAATAAACCATTACTACAACATAAACCATTATTATAACAATTTATAATAAACCATTACTACAACATAAACCATTATTATAACAATTTATAATTGTCACAACGTCCACAGAAGGTGGCGCCTCTCCTCGGTCGGGCGGTGCTCGGCGTTCGTCGTCGCCGGCCTACTAGCTGCCACCGATCTGTGTTTCAGTGTCTGTTAGTTATGTCTGTTTTTTGATTGCACCTGTTTCGTGTTTGTCATTAGTGGGGGGATATTTAGTCTGTCTGTGTTTAGTTAGGATTCGTGCGGGATTGTTCTTTGTTACGTGTGGTGTTATATTGTTTGGGACTTATTGTATAGGCAGTAGGATTGCCGGGCTGCGCCCCGCCTGCCCTTTTTGAGCGGAGCTTCTTTTAGTCTTTTTGACTGTTGTGCTCCCAGCCGTATATGGATTTTGCCTTTGGATTTATTAAATCAAGTTTGTTCCAACGGACCTCAGTCTCCTGCGCTTGACTCACCCTAAACAGTTCTATCCGCTCGTGACAGAATCCCGCACCACGTTATGGAGTCAGCAGGGACAGAAACACCATCAATGGAGGAACAAGTCTCCCAACATGCCAGCCTCCTCCACCGACTGGGCACGGCCATGGACCAGGTGCTGGCCCGTTTGGAGAGCTGGGAGTGTCGTGGAAAATTGTCTTAAAAGTAACACTCTTACAAGAACTTGTAAATTCAATATAGAGTTTAATACAAAGTATCAAAGCCGAGCTGGTCCGCGGAACAACTGACTTTCTCCAGCCCCAGCTCTGCTTTTATGCACATACAATACATAGGTCCATCCTTTATGTAAATGAAGAAAAACCCTTTGTGCTTTCTGCCACCATTATCTTTCAATCCTATGGATAACGCCCACATCTGAGGATAACGCCCATATCTGCTCTTATTTCTAACATAATGGTGGCCAAACTTTCCTCACGTGGACATAAAAAATAATGCATGCATCGCATGCATACTCTTGGTTGTCTGTCCCATCTTCCTTTCACGTGTGTTTCTTTCTAAGTGCACCAGGTCCATATGTACTTAACTTGTTACCTACTTTCATGTACTTTTCCAAGTGTACCCTAGGCAGTGTGTACTTAACATAGGTTCATTCACCTGACTGCACTTTGCCATGGCTCTGTAGTTAGGCCGCCTGGCCCTTACATGATCCCCAACGTCCTTGCTACCTTTACTTAAGGTTAGATATTAATCTTCTCTTCTCCTAGTTAATGTATCTATGTCTTTCCTTCCTTCAGCACGTCTTCCTTTCTCCCACAGGAGCGAGTCGCTCCTTCACCCCCAGCAGGACCAAGTCATCACCCGGCGCCCCTACCGACACCCACCGGACCCAGTACAGGCGGGATCCGGATCATGGCTCCCAGGGAGTTCGATGGGACGGCCGCTGGGTGCAAGGGGTTTTTGCTCCAGTTGGACCTATACCTGGCGACCGTCCGGCCCTCTCCCTCCGATGAAGAGAGGATGAGCGTCCTCGTCTCGTGCCTCACGGGTAGAGCTCTGGAATGGGCCAACGCCGTCTGGGAGGGCCCAGACTCAGCTAAGGACAACTACCCAGAGTTCGCTCGCCGCTTCCAGGCGGTATTCGATCATCCCCCGGAGGGCAAGGCGGCGGGCGAGCGATTATTCCATCTGAGGCAGGAGACGAGGAGTGCTCAGGACTTTGCCCTGGAGTTCCGGACTCTAGCCGCCGGATCGGGGTGGAATGGGCGGGCCCTGATTGACCACTACAGGTGTAGTTTAAGTGAGGACGTCCGCCGGGAGCTGGCTTGCCGGGACCATACCATCACCCTGGACCAGTTGATTGATTTGTCCATCAGGCTGGACAACCTGCTGGCTGCCCGGGGACGTTCCGATCGGGGCCTATTCATTCCACCTCCCATCCCTCCTGCTCCAACGCCCATGGAGCTAGGAGGGACTGCTGCTAGGAGGACCGGAGGGGGGGGGGCTCTCCTGCACCCACTGTGGCCGTAGAGGACACACTGCAGACCGGTGCTGGTGAGGTTCTCCCGGGAATTCAGATGGCAGGCAGAGCACCACTTCGACCCCCCAGGTGAGTCAGCACCAGACACACCCAGAGCCCCCTGTCGACCACATGTACGTCTCTGTTTTTTTCCTGAGTTTTCCCCTCATTCCCAGTATAAGGCACTAGTCGATTCAGGCGCAGCTGGGAGTTTTATGGACCGTGGGGTTGCTGATAAGTTAGGGATTCCCCTGGTTAAACTGGACCAACCCTTCTCCGTGCACGCTTTAGATAGTCAACCACTAGGGTCTGGCCAAGTGAGGGAGGTAACAGTGCCACTGGTCATGGTGATGCAGGGGGGTCATGAGGAACGTATCAGCCTGTTCCTTATTGATTCCCCGGCATTTCTGGTGGTGCTGGGACTTCCCTGGCTAGCCTCTCACAATCCTCAGATTTCATGGGGGCAGAGGGCTCTTAAGGGGTGGTCGAGGGAGTGCTCAGGTAGGTGTATAGGAGTTTCCATCGGTGCAACCACGGTGGAGAGTCCAGACCAAGTCTCTACTGTACACATTCCCTCTGAATATGCCGAATTGGCTATCGCCTTCAGTAAAACGAAGGCGACTCAATTACCACCCCATCGACAGGGGGATTGTGTGATAAACCTCCAGGCTGGCGCGGCCCTTCCTAAAAGTCACATGTATCCTCTGTCGCAGGAGGAGACAGTGGCTATGGAGACATACGTCACTGAGTCCTTGAGACAGGGATACATTTGGCCATCTAAATCACCCGTCACCTCGAGTTTCTTTTTTGTGAAGAAGAAGGGAGGGGGCCTGCGCCCGTGCATTGACTATAGAGGTCTAAATTCTATCACAGTGGGATTCAGTTACCCACTACCTCTCATTGCTACGGCCGTGGAGTCATTTCACGGGGCGCGCTTCTTCACCAAACTAGATCTCAGGAGTGCGTATAACCTGGTGCGTATCCGAGATGGAGACGAGTGGAAAACCACATTTAGTACCACATCTGGCCATTATGAGTACCTCGTCATGCCGTATGGGTTAAAAAATGCTCCCGCCGTCTTCCAATCCTTTGTGGACGAGGTTCTCAGAGACATGCTCGGACAGGGTGTGGTGGTGTACATCGATGACATCTTGATCTACTCCGCCACATGCGCCGCGCATGTAGCTCTGGTGCGTAAAGTGCTTGGGCGGCAGCTGGAGCATAACCTATACGTCAAGGCTGAGAAATGTGAGTTCTCCAAACAAGCCGTCTCTTTTCTGGGATATCGCATTTCCACCACAGGGGTGGTGATGGAAGATGACCACGTTACGGCTGTGCGTAATTGGCCGACCCCTACCACGGTGAAGGAGGTGCAGCGGTTCTTGGGGTTCGCCAATTATTACCGGAGGTTTATCTGGGGTTTTGGTCAGGTGGCAGCTCACATTACCTCACTGATGAAGGGGGGTCCGGTGCGATTGCGGTGGTCGGCAGAGGCGGACAAAGCCTTCCGTCGTCTGAAGGTTCTGTTTACCGACGCTCCGGTGCTGGCGCATCCGGATCCCTCTTTGCCATTCATAGTGGAGGTGGACGCGACTGAGGCTGGGGTAGGAGCTGTTCTTTCGCAGCGTTCGGGCGTTCCTCCGAAGCTCCGCCACTGCGCATTCTTTTCTAAGAAGCTGAGCCCGGCGGAGCGCAACTATGATGTGGGGGACAGGGAGTTGTTAGCCGTGGTTAAGGCTTTGACAGTGTGGAGACAATGGCTTGAGGGGGCACGTCACCCTTTTCTCATCTGGACCGACCACCGTAACCTGGAGTACATCCGGGCAGCGAGGAGACTTAATCCTCGTCAAGCCAGGTGGGCCATGTTCTTTATGAGGTTTCAGTTTACCCTTTCGTACATTCCGGGTTCTCGGAACCGGAAGGCCGACGCACTGTCGCGTCTCTACGACACCGAGGAGCGGACCATCGATCCCACTCCCATACTCCCTGTTTCCTGTCTGGTGGCACCGGTGGTATGGGAGGTGGATGCGGACATCGAGTGGGCGAGTCGGTCAGAACCCACTCCACCTCAATGTCCCGCGGGTCTGAAGTTCGTTCCACTGGGTGTTTGCGATCGCTTGATCCGATGGGCCACTCTACCCTCCTTGGGTCACCCTGGGGTGGAATGGACAGTGCGAGGCCTGAAGGGGAAGTACTGGTGGCCCACCTTGGTTGAGGATGTAAGACACTATGTCTCTTCCTGTTCGGTGTGCGCCCAGTGCAAGGCTCCTAGGCACCTGCCTCGAGGGAAATTACAGCCCCTCCTTGTTCCACAGCGGCCTTGGTCTCACCTCTCGGTGGATTTCCTAACGGATTTCCCGCCATCTCAGGGGAACACGACGATCCTGGTTGTTGTGGATCGGTTCTCAAAGTCCTGCCGTCTGATTCCATTGCCCGGTCTTCCTACGGCCCTACAGACCACGGAGGCCCTATTCACCCACGTCTTCCGGCACTACTGGGGTGCCCGAGGACATCGTATCTGATCGGGGTCCTCAGTTTACGTCCAGGGTATGGAGGTCGTTTATGGAGAGGCTGGGGTCTCGGTCAGCCTGACCTCGGGTTTCCACCCCGAGAGTAATGGGCAGGTAGAGCGCATTAACCAGGATGTAGGCAGGTTTCTGCGGTCGTATTGCCAGGACCGGCCAGGGGAGTGGGCGCGGTTCGTGCCCTGGGCCGAGATGGCCCAGAACTCTCAACGCCACTCCTCTACTAACCTGTCACCCTTCCAGGTCGTGTTGGGTTATCAGCCGGTCCTGGTGCCATGGCAACAGAGCCAGACAGAGGCTCCTGCGGTGGAGGAATGGGTCCAGCGCTCTAGGGAGACCTGGAATGCTGTCCAGGAGTGTATAAAGAGGGCTGGAGAACGACACAAGGAGAGCGCTGACCGCCACCGCAGTGAGGCCCCCGTGTTTAACCCAGGGGATAGAGTCTGGCTCTCGACCCGGAACCTGCACCTCCGCCTGCCCTGCCGGAAGCTGGGTCTGCGATTTGTGGGGCCATTCAAAGTCCTGAGGAGAATAAACAAGGTGTGTTATAGGTTACAACTTCCTACATATTACCGTATTAACCCCTCGTTTCATGTGTCGCTCCTCAGGCCGGTGATAGCTGGTCCGCTGCAGGACGCTGAGGTGCGGGAGACCCCCCCGCCCCCCCTGGACATCGGAGGGGCCCCGGCGTATACAGTCCGGGCCATCTTGGACTCCCGACGTCGGGTGGGGGGCCTGCAGTACCTCGTGGACTGGGAGGCGTACGGTCCGGAGGAGAGGTGCTGGGTTCCGGCAATGGACATTCTGGATCCAGCCATGTTGCGGAATTTCCACAGCCTCCGCCCGGATCGCTCGGCGCCTCGCCCTCCGGGTCGTCCCCGAGGCCGGAGTCGGCGCGCTGCGGGACCCGCGCGTCAGGGGAGGGGTACTGTCACAACGTCCACAGAAGGTGGCGCCTCTCCTCGGTCGGGCGGTGCTCGGCGTTCGTCGTCGCCGGCCTACTAGCTGCCACCGATCTGTGTTTCAGTGTCTGTTAGTTATGTCTGTTTTTTGATTGCACCTGTTTCGTGTTTGTCATTAGTGGGGGGATATTTAGTCTGTCTGTGTTTAGTTAGGATTCGTGCGGGATTGTTCTTTGTTACGTGTGGTGTTATATTGTTTGGGTTACGACTTATTGTATAGGCAGTAGGGTTGCCGGGCTGCGCCCCGTCTGCCTTTTTGAGCGGAGCTTCTTTTAGTCTTTTTGACTGTTGTGCTCCCAGCCGTATATGGATTTTGCCTTTGGATTTATTAAATCCAGTTTGTTCCAACGGACCTCAGTCTCCTGCGCTTGACTCACCCTAAACAGTTCTATCCGCTCGTGACAATAATAAACCATTACTACAACATAAACCATTATTATAACAATTTATAATAAACCATTACTACAACATAAACCATTATTATAACAATTTATAATAAACCCAGCATGTAAAAGATCCAAACTATACAGAATTCAAAAAGTATAGGTATTAGGAAACCACAGATGTGTTCGAATACCCATACTAACATACTGTAAACTACATACTTAATGAATATATACTACATACTATATACTATTAGTTCATTTTTGTATACTGTAAACAAACAGCATCCTTCCAGTTGAGCATACTAGCTCTTCGCCTGTCTACCGGAAGTTGATGCTCTTGCTATGCAACCTCTTGCTAGCTAGTTAGCATAACAAATTACTAGTTAGACCTTTTACGACTTCGGGTGTGTTCTTAAATTACATCTGGAGTGCCAGAGTGCGCTCGGAAATTTTTGAGCGTTGTCAGATTGTCCGTTTGTAAATTCAGAGCGTTTCGCTCAGGGAGCGTACACTGGACACTCGGGCCAAGGAGTAGAGTTGATTTGAGCGTTCTGACCTTAGAACGACAGTCAAGCACCCACGTTAACGTTGGCTAGCTCGCTAGCTACTTCCAGACACAATTGAGACCACTCTGACCATTTTACTCGCCCTAGCAGAGCTGGTTAGGCAGTTTCATGTTATCCAGAGCGTTGGTGTCTGTAACTGTGCTGCCGCCAACAATTTAATTACGCTTTTTTGCAGACGTTTACTGACACCGGCCATATTCAACAGGTGTGGCGTGCTCATAAATTCATTATTCTGTGCTCTGGTACACTCAGACGAGAGTGCTCTGAAATTTGAGTAGATAGCCAGAGCGAATTTACGAAAGCACCCGAATGTCCATTGAGAACGCACAACAACTACCATTTAGCTAAGTTAAGAATGACTGGAATAATCAAGTCAATAAAAGTTGGGTAGTTAGTTAGATAGCCTATAGTTAATATACTGGCAAGTTTGATGTATAAATAGCCAACTAATGTTAGGTAGCTAGCTAACAACATATCGGTACATACTGCTGTAATGATATGGTATGTGGTTCGTAAGGACAGCGTAGCTAACCAATTGTCAGCCAACATAACGTGGAAGGTAACTTATTTGAAAAGTCATTACTTTATTACAATGCTCAACATTTTCTTATCATTTGTCGTAGTTAGTTAAAGCAATGAAATGTTATCCACTCTCGTTGTACTTCGGCTGCATATTTTCTTAAAATCTGAAAACGATGTGAAGCCACGCCCATTTCCTGAATAATTGCATTATGGGCCCTAAAGTACGAAAATAGTGTCCTCTGCGTGTATACTTCAAGTTTTGGCGAATTTAGTACGAAATTGGGGAACATTTGGCATACTAACTATACCCATAATATGACCAATAAGTATACTATATACTCAATTTAAGTCACAAATAGTATGGTTAGTGCGGTTAGTATGAGTATTTTAACACAGCTCATGTGTAACATTAAATGCAGACTCATGGCCTGCTAGCACAGGTGCCCCTTAATGTTAATTAAGGACGTGGCCTGAGGTATAAATGTTTGGTCTTGATATACATAGAGCCACTGTAGAGCAGCTCAAGTAAGGAATCTGACCTACAAAGACTTGTATTGACAAGTGATGACTACATGGTACTGGAGGTGGGAGAAGCTGGTGAGTATTGGGACAGTGATAGGGGAAGTGGATTTTGAGGAGGGAATGGAGTAGGAAGAGGTTTTTATTTATTTATTTTATTTCACCTTTATTTAACCAGGTAGGCAAGTTGAGAACACGTTCTCATTTACAATTGCGACCTGGCCAAGATAAAGCAAGCAGTTTGACACATACAACAACACAGAGTTACACATGGAGTAAAACAAACATACAGTCAATAATATAGTAGAAAAATAAGTCCATATACAAAGTGAGCAAATGAGGTGAGATAAGGGAGGTAAAGGCAAAAAAGGCCATGGTGGTGAAGTAAATACAATATAGCATTTAAAACACTGGAATGGTAGATTTGCAGTGGAAGAAAGTGCAAAGTAGAAATATAAATAATGGGGTGCAACGTAGCTAAATAAATAAATACGGTAGGTGAAGAGGTAGTTGTTTGGGCTAACTTATAGACGGGCTATGTACAGGTGCAGTAATCTGTGAGCTGCTCTGACAGCTGGTGCTAAAAGCTAGTGAGGGAGATAAGTGTTTCCAGTTTTAGAGATTTGTGTAGTTCGTTCCAGTCAATGGCAGCAGAGAACTGGAAGGAGAGGCGGCCGAATGAGGAATTGGCTTTGGGGGTGACCAGAGAGATATACCTGCTGGAGCGCGTGCTACAGGTTGAAGAGAATGAGGGAACAAAAGGTTGAGGTTGAATCTGATGGGGATGGTGATAGTTTCAAGTTTTACTGTCACATGCACAAGTACAGTGAAATGCCTTTCCTGCAAGCTCTAACCCCTAACAATGCATTAATCAATAAAATGTAACACTACCATATTTACAATGTGCAGGGATACTGGATCGATGGAGGTACACTACCAGTCAAAAGTTTTAGACCAGCTAAAGGGTTTTCTTAATTTTTACAATTTTCTACATTGCAGAGTAATAGTGAAGACATCAAAACAATGAAATAACACATATGGAATCATGGAGTAACCCAAAAAGTGTTAAACAAATCCAAATATATATTATATTTGAGATTCTTCAAATAGCCACCCTTTACCTTGGTGACAGCTATGCACACTCTTGGCATTCTCTCAACCAGCTTCACCTGGAATGCATTTCCAACAGTCTTGAAGGAGTTCCCACATATGCTGAGCACTTGTTGGCTGCTTTTCCTTTACTCTGCGGTCTGACTCATCCCAAACCATCTCAATTTGGTTGAGGTCGGGGATTGTGGAGGCCAGGTCATCTGATGCAGCACTCCATCACTCTCCTTCTTGGTAAAATAGCCCTTACACAGCCTGGAGGTGTGTTGGGTCATTGTCCTGTTGAAAATCAAATGATAGTCCCACTAAGCCCAAACCAGATAAGATGGCGTATCGCTCCAGAATGCTGTGGTAGCCATGCTGGTTAAGTGTGCCTTGAATTCTAAATAAATCACAGGCAGTGTCACCAGCAAAGCAACCCCACACCATAACACCTCCTCCTAAATGCTTTACGGTGTGAAATACACATCCAGAGATCATCTGTTCACCCACGCCGCGTCTCACAAAAACACAGCGGTTGGAACCAAAAATCTCCTATTTGGAGCCTGAACCAAAGGACAAATTTGCACCGGTCTAATGTCCATTGCTCATGTTTCTTGGCCCAAGCAAGTCTCTTCTTATTATTGGTGTCCTTTTGTCGTGGTTTCTTTGCAGCAATTCGACCATGAAGGCTTGATACACAAAGTCTCCTCTGAACAATTGATGTTGAGTGTCCGTTGATGTGTCCGTTACTTGAACTCTGAAGTATTTATTTGGGCTGTAATTTCTGAGGCTGGTAACTCTAATAAACTTATCCTCTGCAGCAGAGGTAACTCTGGGTCTTCCATTCCTGTGGCGGTCCTCATGAGAGCCAGTTTCATCATAGTGTTTGATGGGGTTTTTTCGACTGCACTTTAAGAAACCTTCAAAGCTCTTGAAATGTTCCATATTGACTAGAGGTTGGCCGATTATGATTTTTCAGCGCCGCTACCGATTATTGGAGGGCCAAAAACCGATACCGATTAATCGGCCGATTTTATTTATTTATTTGTAATAATGACAATTACAACAATACTGAATGAACACTTATTTTAACTTAATATAATACATAAATACTATCAATTTAGCCTCAAATAAATAATGAAACATGTTCAATTTGGTTTAAATAATGCAAAAACAAAGTGTTGGAGAAGAAAGTAATAGTGCAATATGTGCCATGTAAAAAAGCTAACGTTTAAGTGCCTTGCTCAGAACATGAGAACATATGAAAGCTGGTGGTTCCTTTTAACATGAGTCTTCAATATTCCCAGGTAAGACGTTTTAGGTTGTAGTTATTATAGGAATTATAGGACTATTTCTCTCTATACGATTTGTATTTCATATACCTTTGACTATTGGATGTTCTTATAGGCACTTTAGTATTGCCAGTGTAACAGTATAGCTTCCGTCCCTCTCCTCGCTCCTACCTGGGCTCGAACCAGGAACACATCGACAACAGCCACCCTCGAAGCAGCGTTACCCATGTTGAGCAAGGGGAACAACCACTCCCAAGTCTCAGAGCGAGTGACGTTTGAAATGCTATAAGCGCGCACCCGCTAACTAGCTAGCCATTTCACATGGGTTACACCAGTCTAATCTCGGGGGTTGATAGGCTTGAAGTCATAAACAGCGCAATGCTTGAAGAATTGCCAAGAGCTGCTAGCAAAACGCACGAAGGTGCTGTTTGAATGAATGCTTACGAGCCTGCTGCTGCCTACCATCGCTCAGTCAGATGGCTCTATCAAATATCAAATCATAGACTTAATTATAACATAATAACACACAGAAATACGAGCCTTTGTTCATTAATATGGTTGAATCCGGGAACTATCATTTCGGAAACCAAACGTTTATTATTTCAGTGAAATACGGAACCGTTCCGTATTTTATCTAACGGGTGGCATCCCTAAGTCTAAATATTCCTGTTATATTGCACAACCTTCAATGTTATGTCATAATTATGTACAATTCTGGCAAATTAATTAATGCCTTTGTTAGGAATAAATGGACTTAACACAGTTCGCAATGAGCCAGGCGGCCCAAACTGCTGTATATACCCTGACTGCTTGCACGGAACGCAAGAGAAGTGACACAAATTCATGTTAGCAGGCAATATTAACTAAATATGCAGGTTTAAAAAATATATACTTGTGTATTGACTTTAAAGAAAGGCATTGATGTTTATGGTTAGGTACATTGGAGCAACGACAGAGCTTTTTTTGCAAATGCGCTTTTTAAATCATCACCCATTTGTCGAAGTAGGCTGTGATTTGATGAGAAATTAACAGGCACCGCATCGATTATATGCAACGCAGGACACGTTAGATAAACTAGTAATATCATCAACCATGTGTAGTTAACTAGTGATTATGTTACTATTGATAGTTTTTTATAAGATAAGTTAAATGCTAGCTAGCAACTTACCTTGGCTTCTTGCTGCCCTCGCGTAACAGGTAGTCAGCCAGCCATGCAGGCTCCTCGTGGAGTGCAATGTAAGGCAGGTGGTTAGAGCGTTGGACTAGTAACCGGAAGGTTGCAAAAACAAATCCCCCTTGAACAAGGCAGTTAACCCCCGTTCCTAGGCCGTCATTGAAAATAAGAATGTGTTCTTAATCTGACTTGCCTAGTTAATTGCCGATTGTTATGAAAACTTGAATTCCGCCCTAATTAATCGGCCATTCCGATTATTCGGTCGACCTCTAATATTGACTGACCTTAATGTCTTAAAGTAATGATGGACTGTCATTTCTCTTGCTTATTTGAGTTGCTCCTGCCATAATATAGACTAGGTCTTTTACCAAATAGGGCTATCTTCTGTATACCACCCCCACCTTGCCACAACACAACTGATTGGCTCAAATGCTTTAATTTGTGGAATTTCTTTCCTTCTTAACTTTTAACAGGCACACCTGTTAATTGAAATGCATTCCAGGTGACTACCTCATGAAAATGGTTGAGAGAATGCCAAGATTGTGCAAAGCTGTCATCAAGGCAAAGGGTGGCTTCTTTGAAGAATCTCAAACATACATAATATTTTGATTTGTTTAACCTTTCTAGCGTCCCACCTGCAGGACACACTCGCCAACAGCCAGTGAAATAGCAGGGCGCCAAATTCAAAACAACTAAAATCTCATAATTCAAATTTCTCAAACATACAACTATTATATCCCATTTTAAACATAAACTTCTCGTTAATCCAACCACAGTGTCCGATTTCAAAAAGGCGTTATGGCGAACGCATAACATTAGATTATGTTAGGACAGCGCCTAGACAAGAAAAACCACACAGCCATTTTCCAAGCAAGGAGAGGCATCACAAAAAACAGAAATACAGCTAATATTAATCACTAACCTTTGATGAACTTCATCAGATGGCACTCATAGGACTTCATGTTACACAATACATGTATGTTTTGCTCGATAAAGTTCATATTTATATCCAAAAATCCCATTTTACACTGGCGTGTA
This sequence comes from Salmo trutta, assembly GCF_901001165.1. Taxonomy (NCBI): domain Eukaryota; kingdom Metazoa; phylum Chordata; class Actinopteri; order Salmoniformes; family Salmonidae; genus Salmo; species Salmo trutta. The sequence continues at coordinate 9,779,547 of NC_042982.1, read as the reverse complement.
ATTTTCAGAAATGTTTTGCCTCCCAAATCTTCCGGTGAATGAGCACACCAATTTACAGAAATACTCATCATAAACGTTGATAAAATATACAACTGTTATTCAAAGAATTATAAATACACTTCTCCTTAATGCAACCGCTGTGTCAGATTTCAAAAAAGCTTTACGGCGATAGCAAACTTTGCAATAATCTGATTACAGCACTCAGACTTCAAAACAAGCCATACAGATACCCGCCATTTTGGAGTCAACAGAAATGACAAAAATTACATTATAAATATTCACTTACCTTTGATGATCTTCATCGGAATGCACGCCCAGGAATCCCAGTTCCAGAATAAATGTTCATTTTGTTCGATAAAGTTCATCTTTATGTCCAAATACCTCCATTTTGTTTGCGCGTTCAGTCGAGTAATCCAAATTCACTGTGCTCGCGCAGTAAGTTCAGGCGAAAAGTAGGTTCGATTCCCACGAGGGGCCAGCACAGGAAAAAAAATAATGTATGAAATGTATGCATTCACTACTGTAAGTCGTTCTGGATAAGAGTGACTGCTAAATGACTAAAATGTAAAAATGAGTGCATGCGATTGAACTCATGTCATTTTCTCAGTCATCTGACTCCATATCCTCATATTCTCTCCCCATTCACAGTAGAAGCATGAAACAACGTTATAACGACGGTTGACATCTAGTGGAAGCCTTGGGAACTGCAAAATGACCCCACAGACACTGTGTATTAGATAGGCAATCACTTGAAAAAACTACAAACCTCAGATTTCCACACTTCCTGGTTGGATTTCTTCTGTGGTTTTTGCCTGCCATATGAGTTTTGTTATCCTCACAGACATCATTCAAACAGTTTTAAAAACTTCTGAGTGTTTTCTATCCAAATCGACTAATAATATGCATATCTTAGCTTCTGGGCCTGAGTAGCAGGCAGTTTACTACGGGCACGCTTTTCATCCGGACGTCAAAATACTGCCCCCTACCCAAGAGAGGTTAACACTTTTTTGGTTACTACATGATTCCATATGTGTTATTTCATAGTTTTGATGTCTTCACTATTATTCTACAATGTAGAAAATTGTAAAAATAAAGAAAAACCCTTGAATGAGTAGATGTCAACTTTTGACTGTATTTGTTTGTTTGTGCATGTGTTGGCTTGCATGCTCAAACCCACAGCCTTTGTGCATTTACTACTACTACTGTAAAATGTAGTGATGAAAATGAAGTACATAGTAACAATTAATGTCACACCTTGACAAATTTGGACTTTTTGTATAATGTGAGGTCATGATACTGTTTGGTTGAACAGATTTGTGGTTGCCATTGACTTGGTAATTATTTACCAGTTAACCATCAGGTACAGACTGTGCCTTCTAAGCAAATCATTTCTATCTCTGAGGCCTCCAATGCCCAGATGTCAAACAGAGTAGACACAGACACGTCCTGGTTGATATAATACTGTGGATAAGGTGCTTCTGTAAAATATATTTGAGAACCAGTGGCGTGTATTCATGGATGCCAAGGGATGCCAGGCTCCCCAAAAATGTTGATACATTAATTTTCTTTAAATCTTTTGTCTCTGTGTTTCATAATTTCCCTTCATTTCGCAAGAGGATGACAGCATCTCACAGGAGAAAGCATCTGAGCGAGTGAAACAGCGCCCCTCTGTCTTTCTAGTTGTAGGCCATCTGTCTGATGCTGTCTGGTTCAAACGAGTATTGCATTGTTCCAAACTCACTTTACGGAATTCAAAATGATGATGCTTGTCTTTCATAATTCAGATATACAGTACCAGTTAAAAGTTTGGACACACCTGCTCATTCCAGGAGTTTTCTTTCTTTTTACTATTTTCTACATTGATGAATAATAGAAGACATCAAAACTATGAAATAACACATGGAATCATGTAGTAAACAAAAAGTGTAAAACAAATCAAAATATGTTTTATATGAGATTCTTCAAAGAAGCCACACTTTGCCTTGATGACAGCTTTGCACAATATTGTCAGTCTCTCAACCAGATTCATGAGGTTGTCACCTGGAATGCATTTCAGTTAACAGGTGTGCCTTGTTTAAAGTTAATTTGTGGAATTTCTTTCCTTCTTAATTAATGTGTTTGAGCAAATCAGTTGTCCCCCCCCCCAGTTGCGACGTGCTGATCAGTCCCCAACAGCAGGTTGGGGGGGCCTCGAGCGGTGCATGGGGGGGACTTGAGCGGCGCATGGGGGGGGCCTCAAGCGTTGAATTGATTTAATTACAACAACAAAAAATATGCCCATTTCACGAGCGAGGCCCCTTGATGTGAGCCTAATGGTAAGTCCACCATTGGTTAAACCTCGGCACTACAAAACCAGACAGAGCACTTTGCCAGGACCTGCCTCTCCCTCCAGGACCCTAGGGGTAACGTTTGTTTTGTAATCGGTGTAACAGAGATACATTATTCTGTAATCAGTGTAACTGTATACATTATTCTCAGTATATTATCTTCAGGAAAGTTTTCATGCTAAACATGTAATTGGAAAGGTACCATTTTACGTTAAAATACATGGAAAATCTAGTGTTTAATTCAAACGTAGTTGTTGCTTCTCACAGCTATTTCTAAAAGTTTCACCATCACAATATTGTATATGGATAACCAATCAGGTATTTTAAAAGTATCTGTGTGTTCTTGCCTTCCTTCTCTAATCTAGATTCAGTTGTCAATCCCAAAGAATTGCTTTGCAATTGTGTTGGCAATGTGATCTGCTCCATAGTCTTTGGGCACAGGTTTGAAAATGACAACCCAATGTTTCAGCTCATCCAAAACGCTGTTGATGCCTACTTCAATGTCCTCAGCAGCCCTATTGGAGCGGTACAGTAACTTTTCAGCTCATCTCTTTTCATAGAATCTTCCATTGCTCTCAACGCCCTGCTAAATTGAAGCTCAATCACAGTAATTGCACACAATGGCCTTGGGCTGACCAAGCCATTGTTTTCACTAACAAAACCCCTCCCCTTCCTTCCCTTTTCTTTCAGATGTACAACATGGTGAAAGCCTTCAGTGAATATGAAGGTAGATTGTTTGGTGCTTTCCAGGCAAACACCATGAGATGTTTGCTATCGCAAACAAGGCCAAAGATTACACACAAGCGCAAGCAGAAATCCGTCTTAAAACCCTTGACACCTCTGAACCTCAGGACTTCATCGAGGCCTTCCTGGTTAAAATGCTGGAGGTAGAAAACACGGCATGATCCTCACATTGGAGGTTGAACCTCTTACACATTATGAAAATATGGAATGTGGCTGGAATTAAGATACCATCCATGTCCACTTCTGTGAGTTTGGCTATCATGAGTGAATTGACAAGTGAGAGGTCAATGTCTGGTTTTCCAACGTATTTAGTGGTAATAAGTATGTGGAGATGGCAACAACTAGCCACCAGATGTCGCTGTTTACTTGCATCACTGATGGTGACTTTTTCTCTTCTCTTAGGACAAAGATGATCCCAACACTGAGTTCAACAATGATAATATGGTGATGACTGCATGGAACCTGTTTGCTGCTGAAACCGAAACCACAACATCCACCCTCAAACACACATTTCTGATGATGATAAAGTTCCCTCACATTCAAGGTACCCTGCTACCCAAGTCTTTATCGATTGCGTCCAAGTCTCCTAGACCTATTAAATAACATTGTAATCCCAAAAAGAATAGTCCTGGACTATAAATAGTTTGACATTTGTTATTACGATGTAGTTACATGTAATAACTCCAACAACCATCCGTACATAGTATCAGTGCAGTATAATGTAAAGTGTGACCTCTGTCCCCCACAAAGTTCCACAACTACCACGTTCCAGAGGTGACCACAATTATGTAACTGTACCAACACTGAATGTTACATTTCACCATATTTTGTTTGATGTGGTGGAAGTGTTGTTAAAATTATTTTACTGATCAACATGCAGTTTTCATAGCAAGTGAATGATGTTATTTTGTAATTCATTCAGGGTACCATGGTCCTGCCTCTGCTGTCCTCTGTGCTTGTTGATCCCAAACTGTTTAAAAGCCCAGATGAGTTTGACTCAGAACTTCCTGAATGAAAATGGATGCTTCAAGAAAAATGGATTCTTTGCTTTTGGAGTGGGTAAGATCATGCTGCAAGTAGTTTGTGGATTAAGTGAGTTCCTGTATCTCGCTATCCTATCCACAAAAAACATTAAAATATATGAGAGGATTGTGACTGCCCTTATCATGACACAAGGTGAGACCCAGATGCAGACACAGGAGGCAGATGGTTGGAGCCTTACAATATTTAATAATCCAATAGGGTAAGGCAAGGGAATGGTCATGGACAGGCAAAAGGTCAAAACCAGTTCAGAGTTCAAAAGGTACCGAAGGGCAGGCAGAATCAAGGTCAGGGCAGGCGGGATGATCAGGCAGGCGGGAAAGTAGTCCAGAGTCAGGCAGGGGTCAAAACCGGAAGACTAGCAAAAGGAGAACGGGAAAAACACGCTGGTTGACTTGACAAACATACAAGACGAACTGGCACAGAGAGACAGGAAACACAGGGATAAATACACTGCGGAAAATAAGTGACACCTGGAGGGTGAAGACAATCACAAGGACAGGTGAAACAGATCAGGGCGTGACAGCCCTAGCCTGGTGAAGCTAGCCTGATCCACCACCCTAGGATTTCCCCACTCATTAAAAAAAAATTAACAAGAAACCTGAGAACCTCTGGTCAACTTCAATTTAGTTATAGTCTCAGCTGACTGACAATGACCTCTCTCCTTTCTCTTTTCCCTCAGGGAAGCGGGCGTGTCCTGGAGAGGCTCTGGCCAGAGTGGAGCTCTTTCTCTTCTTTACCTCTCTCCTGCAGCACTTCACTTTCACCGTCACCAAACCTCCAGAAGAGATCAACATCGAGCCAGCGTGCTCCAGCTTTGGCCGCATGCCGCATTCCTATGATTGCTACATCAAACTCAAGACTGAGGAGTGACTACTTTACTGTGGAGAGGTCACAGGCTCAGCTTCACAGGCAGCTGCTTGTCATTATACAGTAGCCATAGCATTACATTTACCACTTTTTTCTTGTAGACAACTATAGACGGGTTAGTGAGTTGTATGTATCTTGCAATTATCCTCAGGTAGGAGGATCTCTAAGGTATGGGTTGATATTTCAAGACTAATTTCTGTCCACATTCATGTATTTTTAAGCCTGTTTTTGGTCAGGTTTCAAGAATTCCCATTAGAGATGTTGCTTACCATATCTCTATACGTTTTATCACACTCCCCTGCTTTGTGCCCTTGTAAAACAGGACAACATTTCTGCACAGGCCTATAGATTAATATGAAGTTCTCTATTGAAATGTTATGGTGAGAGGACCAAAAGTTCTGGTGTTAAAATGTAAGCCAATGAAATTGGTCTTGTTGTGTAGGTTGCTGTGTTGTTAGGACTGTACATCTATACTGGCAAAGCACTTAGGGGTACTGTACACTACGTATACTGTGAGGGTCACTATGTTATTCTGCCTTTGTATTCAACATGACTGATGTATTGTAACACATTTGGTTTTAACTTTTGCTTCAACTAATAAATAGTACTACACACTTCAGCCAGATTCAAACAATATCTTCTGTGTCCAGACATGTCATTAAAAAGCGAGCTTTGTGTTCGGATTACCTGCTCACATATAACTGTCGTTTTGCTAAGTGTAGACACATAAGTATAGCCATATCCATGTACACATATAATATCTCTTTCACAGAAGCAGAACGCTGAACTCAAGTCTGACCACTATGATGACACACCAAATGCGTTTGATAGATCATTTTTGCATTGGGAAAAGTAACTGAAAGTAATCAGATTATGTTACTGAGTTTGGGTATTCTAATTTTGGACAAGTAACTAGTAACTAACAGATTACATTTAGAAAGTAAGCTACACAACCCTGATCGTTGATTATGTAGAGACAATGGAATAAAAGAGCCTTATTTGGGGTTATGAGGGGATAAGAAAGTTGTACAAAGTTCATGAAGCAGTTATATTCTTCAACAATCAATGGGTTCGTCTCATCTCATCGGCTCAGTAAGAAATATGGCTCAGTGTTTACTAGGCAGAGATGGAAAACTCTTCGCAGCTTCTCTTTGATGTCCCTGAAAAACCTCTGAATAGGATGCAGGAGCCTCGAGGAGTGGGTCCAAGAGTAAGGTTTGTGTGTGCGTGAGTGCGTGCGTGCATGCGTGTTTATTTCTGGTTTCCAAAGCAATGGTTGTGATTGGCACAACGGATATTATTGAGTTTGTTTGCAAACTTAAACCTACAGTGCTGTGAAAAAGTATTTGCCCCTTCCTAATTTTCTCTACTTTTACATAATTTAGATTTTGAATGTAGTCAGATCTTCAACAAAAATCTTTTAGATAAAGGGAATACATAACACAAAAATTACATACTTCATAAACAAAGTTATCCAACACCCAATGCCCCTCCCTGTGTGTAAAAGTAATTGCCCCCTTACATTCATAACTGGTTGTGCCAGATTTAGCTGCAATGACTCCAATCAAACTCTTACTATAGTTGTTGATCAGCCTCTCACATCGCTGTGGAGGAATTTTGGCCCACTCTTGCATGCAGAACTTCTTTAACTTTCAAGCATTAACTGTTTGTTTCAAGTCCTGCCACTTGGGATTTGGTCTGGAATTTGACTAGGCCATTCCAAAACTTCAAATGTGTTGCTTTTAAACCATTTTCATGTACACTTGATTGTGTGTTTTGAAACACTGTCTTGCTGCATGAATCAGCTTCAGCTCACAGATGGATGGCCTGACATTCTCCTGTAGAATTCTCTGATACAAAGCATAATTCATGGTTCCTTCTATTAAGGCAAGTCGTCCAAGTCCTGAGACAGCAAAGCATCCCCAAACCATCACACTACCACCACCATGCTTGACCGTTGGTATGAGGTTCTTACTGTGGAATGCAGTGTTTGATTTTCGCCAGGCATAATGGGACCCATGCCGTCCATCTGTGAGCTGAAGCGCAGCTGGATCATACAGGAAGACAATGATCCAAAACACATAATCAAGTCTACATGAGAATGGTTAAAAAGCAAAGAAAATTAGATTTTGGAATGGCCTAACCTAATCCCAATTGAGATGTGGCAGGACTTGAAACGAGCAGTTCATGCTTGAAAACCCACAAATGTTGCTGAGTTAAAGCAGTTCTGCATGCAAGTGTGGGCCAAAATTCCTCCACAGAGATGTCAGAGACTCATCAACAGCTACAGGAAGCATTTGGTTGCAGTCATTGCAGCTAAAGGTGGCACAACCAGTTATTGAGTGCAAGGGGGCAATTACTTTTTCACACAGGGGAATTGGGTGTTGGATAACTTTGTTAATTAAATAAATAAAATAAGTATACATTTTGTTTGTTATTTGTAAATTCAGGTTTCCTTTATCTAATAAGATCTGATAATAATCCGTTTTAAAAAATTTGCAAAAATAGAGAAAATCAGAAAGGGGGCAAATACTTTTTCACTGTCAGTGATACTGGCAAGAAAATAGACTGGCTAGCTAACAAAGTCATGAAAACAATGTGCGTTTCAAATGGACAGAAAGCTGTATGTTATGGTTCTGGATGGCCAGATAGCTAACAACAATGACAAGAAACTGCCATGTCGTGTTCCGTAAGTGGCTCGTTTCAGCTCATTTGATCTTGCTGTTGATACCATATCTTGTTTTGAGGTGTTTTGACTGTCACGTTTATGCTAATATGGCTAAAATTAGCTATCTAGCTAGCTACCAACAACCATAACAATGTATTTGAGAGACCAGTGCTCACAAAATATAGTTTACATGTTATCAACAATGTAACCCAGTCTGTTTTGCCCCATAGTTGTGCACACATCGGTTTTGTTGCTAGAAAACCAACACCATAGTGCACTCCAAGCTCATCATTAAGCTTCAAGTTCCTCTGCGTCCACATCACTGACAACCTGAAATGGTCCATCCATACAGACAATGTGATCAAGAAGGTGCAAACTCAGGAGGCTGAAGAAATTTGGCTTTGCCCCTGAGACCCTCACAAACTTCTACAGATGCCCTATGGAGAGCAACCTGTCAGGCTGTATCACTGCCTGGTGTGGCAACTGCACCATCCGCAACCACCGGGCTCTCCAGAGATTGGTGAGGTCACCAGGGGCACACTGCCTGCCCTCCAGGACATCTACAGCACCCGGTGTCACAGGAAGGCCAAGAAGATCCTCAAAGACCTCAGCCACCCGAGCCACGGCCTGTTCACTCCGCTACAATCTAGAAGGAGGAGACAGTACAGGTGCATCAAAGCTTGCACAGAGAGCCTGAAAAACAGCTTCTATCTCTAGGCCATCAGACTGTTAAATAGTCACCACAAGCTGGCCTCCGCCTAGTACCCTGCCCTGAACTTAGTCACTGTTACTAGCCTGCCTCCGCCCAGTACCCTGCCCTGAACTTAGTCAATGTTACAAGTCGGCTACCACCCAATACTTTACTCCGCACCTTAGAGACTGCTGCCCTATATACAGTTGAAGTCGGAAGTTTACATAGACTTAGGCTGGAGTCATTCAAACTCATTTTTCAACCACTCCACGCATTTCTTGTTAACAAACTATAGTTTTGGCAAGTCGGTTAGGACATCTACTTTGTGCATGACAAGTAATTTCTTCAACAATTGTTTACAGACAGATTATTTCACTTATAATTCACTGTATCACAATTCCAGGGTGTCAGAAGTTTACATACACTGAGTTGACTGTGCCTTTAAACAGCTTGGAAAATTCCAGAAAAGGATGTCATGGCGTTAGAAGCTTCTGATTGACTAATTGACATAATTTGAGTCAATTGGAGGTGTACCTGTGGATGTATTTCAAGGCCTACCTTCAAACTCAGTGCCTCTTTGCTTGACATTATGGGAAAATCAAAAGAAATCAGCCAAGATCTCAGAAAAAGATGGTAGACCTCCCCAAGTCTGGTTCATCCCTGGGAGCAATTTCCAAATGCCTGAAGGTACCACGTTCATCTGTACAAACAATAGTACGCAAGTATAAACACCATGGGACCACGCAGCCGTCATACTGCTCAGGAAGGAGACGCGTTCTGTCTCCTAGAGATGAACGTACTTTGGTGCGAAAAGTGCAAATCAATCCCAAAACAAGAGCAAAGGACCGTGTGAAGATGCTGGAGGAAACAGGTACAAAAGTATCTATATCCACAGTAAAACGAGTCCTATATCGACATAACCTGAAAGGCCGCTCAGCAAGGAAGAAGCCACTGCTCCAGAAACGCCATAAAAAAGCCAGACTACGGTTTGCAACTGCACATGGGGACAAAGATTGTACTTTATGGAGAAATGTCCTCTGGTCTGATGAAACAAAAATAGAACTGTTTGGCCATAATGACCATCTTTATGTTTGGAGGAAAAAGGGGGATGCTTGCAAGCCAAAGAACACCATTCCAACCATGAAGCACGGGGGTGGCAGCATCATGTTGTGGGGGTGTTTTGCTGCAGGAGGGACTGGTGCACTTCACAAAATAGATGGCATCATGAGGAAGGAAAATTATGTGGATTTATTGAAGCAACATCTCAAGACATCAGTCAGGAAGTTAAAGCTTGGTCGCAAATGGGTCTGCCAAATAAACAATGACCCCAAGATTATTTCAAAAGTTGTGGCAAAAAAAGTCAACAAAAGTCAAGGTGTTGGAGTGGCCATCACAAAGCCCTGACCTCAATCCTATAGACAATTTGTGGGCAGAACTGAAAAAGCGTGCGCGAGCAAGGAGGCCTACAAACCTGAGTCAGTTACACCAGCTCTGTCCGGAGGAATGGGCCAAAATTCACCCAACTTATTGTGGGAAGCTTGTGGAAGGCTACCCGAAACGTTTGACGTTTTTACTAGGATTACATTTCAGTAATTGTGAAAAACTGATTTAAATGTATTTAGCTAAGGTGTATGTAAATTGCCGCCTTCAACTATACATAGTTATTTAACACTGGTGACTTTAATAATGTTTACATACTGTTTTACCCACTTCATATGTATATACTGTAGTCTAGGCAAGGCTCATCCTTATAGAACAGGTGCTGTTCACACCTTTTCACACCTTTTCTATTCATATACTGTCCATAATGTCTATACACACCATCATAAACATATATATTTATATTCTGGAGTCTGACATTGCTCGTTCTGATATTTCTTAATTACATTTTTTGGCTTTGTGTGTATTGTTTTGTATTGTTAGGTATTACTGCACTGGTGGTGTCACGTCCTGGCCAGTATAAGGGTTAATTAGTATTGTAGTTTGGTCAGGACGTGGCAGAGGGTATTTGTTTTATGTGGTTCAGGGTGGTGTGTTTGTTTAAAGGGTGTTTGATTTAGTATTTCCGGGTTTTTGGTTGATGGTCTATGTTTATGTATTCTATGGTTAGTCTAGTGTGTGTGTTTCTATGTTGAGTTAATTGGGGTTGGACTTCCAATTGAAGGCAGCTGTTTGGTGTTGCCTTTGATTGGAAGTCCTATATTAGTTGGGTGTGTTTGTCTTGTATTTTGTGGGAGATTGTTCTGTGTTTAGTCTTGTGCCTTACCAGACTGTTTTTTTGTCGATCGTATTTCTGTTTGTTATTTTGGTGTTCATTTTGATAGTTAATAAAAGTCAAGATGAGCCTGCACATACCTGCTGCGTTTTGGTCCTCCTTCACCGACGACAACCGTGACAGGTGGAGCTAGAAACATAAGCATTTCGTTGCACCTGCGATAATATCTGCAAAATATGTGTACACAACCAATACATTTTGATTTGAACCCGTCTATTGTGCGGTTATTTTCTTAACTGATTTTTGTCTGCATAACATTTTTACAAATCAGTTATACAAGTTGTCTGTTAAAATAGGCTACATACAGTGCAGGAGGGCGTACTCTACATACCCCAAGGGTGTTTGTGAGGAGCCCTTACAAGAGTCACTATTTTTTTATGACAGTCGTCAGACACGTCTTTCTTGTTTATTAGTCAGTCTTTAAATGATAGGTTCTGTTTACCCTCCAACCACAGATGACCTGTAGCATCTTGCACACACTTTCTCTCTCTGCCTACAGTACATAGCTAAGAGTAACTGCCACACTGCTCTGACACATCTTAGTCCTTAAGTGACTTGAACATGGATTTACTACATGTACTGCAGACTAACATTTTGTCCATAATAATGGCTATAGTGGTTATTATTTTACTTTGGAAGTACATGGGGAAACAGAGCAGCTATGGACGTTTGCCTCCGGGTCCTTCACCAATTCCTCTGCTTGGTAACTTGTTACAAATGGATCTGAAACGACCGGACATGTCCTACATGGAGGTCAGTTAAAAGCTACAATCTTTGATTTTCTCAAAGTCATAGATGTAGCTACAGATGCAAGTACTGCAGTCATAGATCAATATTATATTTTTAATAATTTGAAGCTACAGTATACATTGTTTGCAGTGTTGAGGATTAACTAATTACATGTACTGTAATCAGTTACATGTAATCTGATTACAAAACTAACTAATCACTTACATACCACCAAAAATATTGTAATCAGATTACAGATACTTTTGAAAAACGAGATGATTACTTATTGGATTATTCAGAAAGGATGTTTGCAATAAAAATATATAATTTTTTGTCAATGACATTCAATTCTGCATTTAAAAAAGGCACAAGTTGAAGTTTGTTCCACCTGAGCTAGTCTGATCACGAGTCAGAGACCACTATGATGACACACCAAATGAGTTTGATGGATCATTTGTGTCTTTTTCTATTGCCTCTTGAGGGGAAAGTAATGTTACTGAGTTTGGATATTTCAAAAGTTACATCACTGATTCTTATTTTGGACAGGTAACTAGCAACAGTAACAGATTATATTTACAAAGTAATCTACTCAGCCCTGATCGTTTGTTTAAAGACAATGGGATAAGATGAGGGGATAAGACAGTTGTACTAAGTTCATGAAGGAGTTATAAGTTATATTTTTCAAGAATCAATGGGTTCCTCTCATCTCTCATCAGTTCAGTAAGAAGTATGGCTCAGTGTTTACTGTATGGCTGGGCTCCAAACCTGTAGTGGTGATCTCTGGCTATCAGGCTATCAAGGACGCTTTCGTCACACAAGGAGAAGATTTCAATGGAAGAGCCAACTCTGCCATTACCCTGAAACTCGTTAACGAACACGGTGAGTAAAATGACTGGAAGAGGGATGTTGTAAGATACATGTGTCATAGTGTCGTAATCTGTGTTGAAATTGACTTTGCTTAGAAAAGGGAAGTACTGTGCATTGTTCATCCTATCTCTCTGTCCTGTTGTACTCATCAATCTAGGGGTGGGATTGAGTAATGGGCAGAGATGGAAAACTCTTCGCAGTTTCTCCTTGATGTCCCTGAAAAACCTTGGAAAAGGATGCAGGAGCCTCGAGGAGAGGGTCCAAGAGGAAGCTAAGAGTCTAGTGAAAGCCTTCAGTGAATATGGAGGTATGTTGTTTTTGTCGGTGACATCTGTACGTGTGTGTGCGTGCATCAGTGCATCACAGGAGGCTGTTGAGGGGAGGACGGTACATAATAATGTCTGGAAAAGAGCAAATGGAATGGCATCAAACACATAGAAATCATGTGTTTGATGTATTTGATACCATACCCCTTATTCCGCTCCAGCCATTACCACAAGCCTGTCCTCCACAGTTGAGGGTCCACCAACCTGCCTCCACGAGTGGCACAGCAGTCTAAGGCTGCAGTGCTTGAAGCGTCACTACAGACCCGGTTCGATCCCAGGCTGTGTCGCAACCGGCCGTGACCGGGAGACCCATGAGGTGGCGCAAAATTGTCCCAGCGTCATCCGGTTTAGGGGAGGGTTTGGCCGGCCGGGATATCCTTGTCCCATCGCGCTCTAGCAACTCCTTGTGGCGGGTCGGGCGCAGTGCACGCTGACTTCGGTCAAGAAGCAGTACGGCTGGGCAGGGTCGTGTTTCGGAGGACGCATGGCTCTCGACCTTCGCCTCTCCCGATTCCGTATGGGAGTTGCAGCGATGGGACAAGTCTGTAACTACCAAGTGGATATCATGAAATTGGGGAGAAAAAGGGCTAAAAAGTTAAGAAAATATATATAATTTGCCACCAATCTACGGTGGTGTGCAAGCATGCGTGTTTATGCTTGTCTGCTGTCTCTATTCCAGATTCCACTGTCAACCCCAAAGAACTCCTGTTCCATTCTATCATCAACCTATTCTGGTCCATAGTCTTTGGGCGCAGGTTTGAATACAACGACCCAGAGTTTCAGATCCTCTACAAGCCTGTCTATACATACTTCGACATGCTAAAAAGCAAAATAGCAATGGTATGGTAGCACATACAGCGCCTTCAGAAAGTATTCACACTTCTTGACTTGACTGATTCCACATTTTGATGTGTTACAGCCTGAATTTAAAATGGATTTACATTTTTTAAAAATGTCACTGGCCTACACAACATATCCCATAAGGTCAAAGTGGAATGATGCTTTTGTAAATGTATACAAATGAATAACAAATTCAAAGCTGAAATGGCTTGAGTCAATAAGTATTCAACACTTTTGTTATGGTAAGCCTAAATACGTTCAGACTTGCTTAACAAGCCACATAATAAGATGCATGGACTCACTCTGTGCGCAATAATAGTTTTTAAAATGATTTTTGAATGACTACCTCACCCCACACATACAATTATCTGTATGGTCCCTCAGGCATGCAGTGCATTTCAAACACAGATTCAACCACAAAGACCAGGGAGGTTTTCCAATGTCTTGAAAAGAAGGGCCCCTATTGGTAGATGGGGGGGGGGGGGGGGGAAGCAGACTTTGAATATCCCTTTGAGTATGGAGAAGTTATTAACTACACTTTGGATGGTGTATCAATACACCCAGTCACTACAAAGATACAGGTGTCCTTCCTAACTCAGTCGCCAGAAAGGAAGGAAACCGCTCAGTGATTTCACTTTTTTATGATTGGTTGTATTGATACACAATCTAAAGCCTAATTAATAACTTTACCATGCTCAAAGAGATATTCAGCGTCTGTAAAAAAAAAAAAATCATTTGTATATACCAATTGGTGCCTTTCTTTGCGAGGCATTGGAAAAGCCAATGTGGTTGAATCTTTGCTCAACAAAACATTACTCAAGTGAAGGTACTTACAGATAGTTGTATGTGTGGGGTACAGAGATGGTGTAGTCATTCAATAAATCATGTTAACCCCTATTATTGTCCATGCAACTTCTATGACTTGTTAGGTAAATGGACTCCTGAACCTAATAAGGCTTGCCACAACAAACGGGGAATACTTATATAACCAAGACATTTGAGTTCTTTATTTTTTATTAATTTGTAAAAATGTATAGAATGTTATTTTCAGTGACATTATTTGGTATTTTGTGTAGATCAGTGACAAAGAAATCATAATAATATACATTTCAAACCCAGTTTGTAATGCAACAAAATGTGAAAAAAATCCAGGGGGGATAAATACTTATGATATGCACTGTATGCCTGTTATTTATTTATACCAGCTCTTCCAAAGCATGACTTGATTGTGTCTTATATGCTTGCCTGCCGAAATGGATAATGATAACAAAAGTATGTGGGTCACTATTTGAATATAACAACAACCCCTTCTTTCCTTCCCATGTTTCCTATATTGCCCCTCTTCTAGCTGTACAACATTTCCCCCAGAATTGTTGAGTGCTTTCCAGGAAAACACCATGAGCTGTTTAAGGCCATAGACAAGGCCAAAGCTTACATACGAGAGGAAGCAGATCGTCGCCTTAAAAACCTGGACGCCTCTAACCCCCAGGACTATTTCGACGTCTTCCTGGTTAAAATGCTGGAGGTATAACAGTGATTGATTCCTGGAATTTGATGTTGAACATCTTACAAAGTATCAAAATATTGTAATATCACCAACTAGTCACCTAAATATATGATCAATGTTTACATGGGTCTGAATATTTGTGCAAAAATCTTACTTTTTCACAAATCTATCAGTGTAAGATTTAGAGGTATCTTCCAACTTTCCTTAGAAGGGTCAGCCCGAGACTGAGTTCAACTATGACAACTTGTTTCCGTGTGTGTGGGATCTGTTTGCTGCCGGCACGGAGACCCAGTCCTCCACCCTATCACATGCCTGTCTGATGATGATCAAGTACCCTGACATCCAAGGTATCCTCTCTTCTGTATCACTGTTATTGAAATTCTACAAATTTATTGAAGATAGAAAATAGTACTGCAACCCGACTTAATGGGCCGGTTTCCAGGACGCAGATTAAGCCCATTCCTGGACTAAAAAGCACTATAATGAATGGAGATTCCCTATTGAACATGTTTTCATGCTTTATCTGGGTCTGGTAAACCAGCCAAATAAGAGCTGCAACAGAGAGTTTACATTACACACCATGTAAGCAGCACACACATGCTGGCATTTCTTCATTCCCAATAGACTATAAACACTGTATATTAACCCAAATGCTATGAAGGCCTATGACTGTCTTTCTTCCTCAGAGAAAGTTCAGAAGGAGATAGACGAGGTGATTGGCTCAAACAGAGTCCCCACAGTTGACGACAGACATAAGATGCCCTACACGGATGCTGTAATCCACGAAATCCAGAGAAGTATGAGTCTTGCTCCCATTGCTTTCCCTCACCAAATGACCCGAGACACAACGTTCCACAACTACCACATCCCAAAGGTGACCACCATTTCCGCGAACTTATCCTAAATGTCTATTATTTTTACTTGTTAAACTGTCAATTGTTTTATGGAAGTACTCTTTTGTCATTCTTCCAGGGAACCACAGTGTTTCCACTGTTGTCCTCTGTGCTGTTTGACCCCAAACTGTTCAAGAACCCAGATGAGTTTGACCCAGAGAACTTCCTGGATGAAAATGGAGTCTTTAAGGAAAACAACGGATTTCTTGTTTTTGGACTGGGTAAAATGATGTTACAATTGACTAATAAAATAATGAGAATGTGAAAACAATAACCCCTCTGTAGTAGCTCTCAGAGAAAAAGACTCAAGATCATCACACAATATACATACACATTGCTAGCATCTTGTTTGCTAGGTTTTGCATATCAAACAAGGCCAATGTGTATGTTTCAGTCTCAGGATTGTAGGTTGACTGCAGAAGGTAACTTCTCTCCTCTCTCACTGTCCATCAGGGAAGCGGTACTGCCTGGGAGATGGAATGGGGATTCCCAGGATGGTGCTCTTCCTGTTCTTTACTTCCCTTCTTCAGCGCTTCACCTTCAGGGGCACCAAACCTCCAGAGGAAATTGACGCCAGTGTTGTATCCTACTTTCATGGTCGCCTGGCGCGCCCCTACACCTGCTATGTCAAACTCAGGACACCAAATATTTAATTGATCAAACAGCATTTAATCTTGATGAAATTCAATGTGATTTCTTTTCTGAATAAGGAAGCTCAACAGCAAAGTTGTCATGTCATTATTCATGTCCATTTTTTTGTTATATACAAAAAAACAATAGACAGATACTGTCAGATTAAGAATAATTTAATTTAAATAACAAACATGTAAATAACAAGTGAGTAAAAATAGTGTCCATTCATGTCACATAGTCTTATATGTGAGATTTAGTGCTGCTCTTTGTACTGTAATCTCCCTGTGATGATAACCTACTCACACAGAGTTAAATATCACTTGAGTGTCAGTGCGCCAAGTTTACCTGTTGACAGGTATATAGAACACGTGGAGTCACGTCAGAAGGTCATGTCCGTTCCACCTCTGCCAGAATGGACCCAATGTATTATGGGTCCAGGGTGACCGTACAGTCCTAACCCACTGCACGGTTCTAACATAGGCATCCACTGAATCTACCTCCCTCTGACCTCGGTTTACTGGGTCCACTCTCTAGATCCAGGTCACAGCACCACTGTAACACATACTAGCAATGCTAACTAACTATATGCTACATCTGGTCATTTTTTTAATTGAAAGGTCAATGTCTGACATAAGCAGTTTTACAAACAACACAGTATTTTGTAATGTTTGCCAAAGAAATTACAAAGGCTACGCGTGTTGTTGCCAAAGGTACATTATACTACAAGATATTTGTGAAGTGCAATGCTCACTTTGTGAACGCTATTTCAGTTGTGAGGATCAGCCAAGCCACTTTGGAAATTAAAATAGCACGCACGCACACACACACACACACACACACACACACACACACACACACACACACACACACACACACACACACACACACACACACACACACACACACACACACACACACACACACACACACACACACACACACACACAATTAGAGTAATGATCTATGCCACCAGAGGCATTGAGGCCCCTCTGTCAAGCATCAGTAATGACTCTAGTAGGAATACTCCTGGTGAAAAAATGTCTGTTCATTTGTATGACATGCTACATTTTGATAACACTGAGAGATGGATGGTGGACATGCTTGGGTAATGGGTTAGCCCCATTTGGAGTGAATGGGAAGACAGAAAAACAAAGCTACCTCATTACTCCATTGGTATGTGTGAAGATGGGGCCTCTGTGTATGTGGGTTAGAGGAGCTATTTCAAAAGGTAAGTTGGAAATTGCCTGGTTTAATAGGCTACATTTATACAGAACCCCTGTTCAACCGGTGGATAGCCAGTAGGTGCAATGTGACCCTCAAGAAGAGACTAATTACAAACAGTAAAATGAGTTGAGGGCTCTGGACGCTCAGACAGTTCCATATACACAGAGTAGTCAAGCTATATCTGGAGAAGTTAGGGTTGTGCTGTACTAGTTTTAGATTGAAACCAGTCTTTAAATAGGAGTGGGGGATTGCTAGCTGGGTTAAAATAAAGCACCTTTAGCTAAACTCATATTGGTTAATTGGTATTTCAAATCTTCCCCGAGGGTGAGATCAGTGCAAAATATTTTGTTTCTCACAGATTCCAGCACGGAGAACTGAGTTTTTGGCAACCTTACACAGATGTATGTAACGTACCATACGTCTTCACAGAGGATGAACAGAATGGATCCTAGCTTTGCAAACGTGACGTCAGACATGTAGACCTACAGCATACCATCAACACGCATACAACAGAATACTAAATGTGTATTTTGTGGCTGTGGTCTGTCGTGTAGAGGTCCTATTGCACCATAGTGATTAAGCTACATGGCAGCAGGGGTGCTGGGACCTTAATCCCCAGAAGCAGAGGAGAGATTCCCTTTTGGCATGTTACGACCTGTGCTCAGCGGGATGTAAAACCTTCAGCTGGGTGGTAAACTACACCCAGGCCGCTGAGGGGAGGACGGATCATAATAATGTCTGGAACGGAGCAAATGGAATGGCATGGAAACCATGCGTTTGATATATTTGATAGCATTCCGCCTATTCCACTCCAACCATTACCATGAGCCTGTCCTCCCCAATTAAGGTGCCACCAACCCCCTGTGGCGTATAGATACAGTGCTTAAAAGACCTCTGGATTACGGTCACCTTCCATTCTGTGATAGTTTTCACTGTGTTAATAGGACATTACAAATCATTCAACCCCTTTAGAAAGCGCAGTAAAGAACTCCCCTTCCCCCACTGACATCCATTTGAAGAATACATCCTCTTGCTAGTTATCTTCTATATAGTGCATGTGATCGAACCCTCCTTAGATGTCTCTGATTACATGCCTGTCTTTCTCACCCTCGAGTCATTTTGCAGGAGTCATGCCTCACACACAGCCGCCACCATGATAGTGATGTGCCTTCCTTGAGGTCTACGATATTGATATTGCGTAAGAGCGCGGTTCCTTTGCTCACTGTATTCAGCTACGACTATAAGGTTGCGATAAACGTATGGCTAGAGATCAAGGGGCATGAGAGGTGTTCAACGGTTGGGTGAGAGGAATTCAAAACACATCGTTGCCTAGGGAAACCATAGTGTGTGTGTGTGTATTGGCTTGCTCACCTCTTGCCTTCTGTACATCCCTCACAGAGACTTTTTCCAATACCAACATATAAAACACACTATTGTTATAATATCCATTGCACATGACAAGACGGTCCACGGTTGGCACGTAACTTTTCCATTTTGTCCACAAGTAGAGCGAGAGGTAGAAAACAAAGAGGCAAACCTCCCAAACAGTCAAATCTGAGCAGATAAAGGTCGGACGGTGTTCATTTCCTAATTTAAGTAGCTTTCCTCAACATCTGGGTCGATTGAGGCGATATTGCACTTGGGACGGGTCATCTTATCTGCCACTGGAAGCCTATAGGAGTCACAACACAGCCTGATTGGCCAGTGCAGAAAAGGCATTCTGGCAATCATCCAAAGAGTCCCGGATCATGTTCACACAATTATTAAGACATGGGTTCGACGAAACACCAAGTAGGCCACATAGATCTGGAAGTACACAACTGAAGCAGGTGATTGTCTGGTTCGGATTCCTTCCACTAGAAATTACAAAGGTAGCCAGCTAGTCGTTAGCCCTCATTAGCCCCCAACAGGGCCACTCAGCAGTAGCTCTCAGAGTATTTGATGGCTCCTTCTCCTCCCCCGTTGCCCAGCGGAGCTCCATCAAGGCCGTTCAGCACCTGCTTGCGGGCGGAAATGTAGCAGTAGGCCTTGCCCTTCTTGGCCCCTGGGTGGTGGTGTGGGCGCGGGCGGGCATGCGGCCCCGAGGCGGAGGCATCCGAGGAGAGGTTGTGGGTATCCTCCTGTTGACAGTCAGGCTGACATTGCGGGTCGTGGTGGCACTGCCCGCCGCCGGTGCCCCCCTGTGGCGTGTTGCTGCCGGTGTTGCGAAGGTCGTCCAGGACGGTCATGCCCAGCTTCCATTGCTGCCATTTCTTCTTTATCTCTGACTGCACCTGGGACAGATGGACAGAGGGAGAGATGTAGAGAAAGGGATGAAGGAGGGAAAGTAATGAGTTTTTCCTGACCTTTTGATCTGGTCAGATCAAAAGACAAATTATATCAAATTTGATCATTATTCTCTTTACTCACTACTCCGTAGGCTACCTCAACCAAACTAGCCCATATCTCAACAGGAGATACATCGGACCCTTCATGTCACAGTGGCCTATACACTTCTTGACTCTACACATGGCTGGACCCCTCACTGACATCCCGTTTCCCCATTGACGTAGGTAGTGAGCTTCTCTGTGTGTGCTAACCCACAGTGACAGGGTGACATACCCAGCAGGTCACAGAAAGCGCTGGCTTCTCATAGGCACTAACAGAGACGAATGTGCCATCACCTCAGGTGTTTGCTACTGATGTTCAAGTGCACTTCTTTTGCCCTGGGCTTTGTTGAGAGCACACTTCACTTCGTTACTCACCTCTTTATTGACGAAGCAGTACAGGATGGCAACCAGGAGACCCTGCGGGACGAGAGAGAGACAGGTATCAGAAGAAGAGCGATCTCTCCATTTTCCCCTATCTAACAAACACCTCACAGAAGCAAAACAGAGAGAAATAACATGCAGTAACAAGCAAGAATGCCTGCACGCACAGGACACATTCATGCTCCTGCGCACGCACGCACGCACACACACACGCATAACCTTTGTACCTCATCATATTACCTGGAAAGAATTGAATAAAAGTTCAAAGAAGAGGTTGATATTTCGGAGGATGCCCTCTGTCTGTTCCTCTGACATCACGGCAAAGACAACCTCATGGATGCCCAGGAGAGGGATGAGGGTCAGAGTGGACTTAGCCAACCTGCACACACAGAGCATCCTTTACAGAGCCAAGCAAGGGCAACTATTAGAGAGGTCTGTTTGGTCCTATATGGTGAATCTCTTTCATCAATGGATGGTTCACGTTTCACACAAACACATAAAAGCCAAACAAGGAAAGCCACAACTTCCACAGCTGGACACCTGGATGATAAGTAACGGCTTCAAAAAAAGCATCTTGGGAAATCAAAAAAGCCTCCTCTTCTCATGACTCTTTAGTGGTTCAGAATCTGCGTATCAGCTGCACTTGTGCTTAGATTCCAATCAGACTCATGTTGTCCAGTGTGCCTTGAGGCCAGGCTTAGTTCAGAGGATTAGGTATGGGACTGGTCTCCTGGATGTGGCTGGTTTCCTAAAAAAAAATCTATGCCGTCTCAAAGGACCACGGCTCACAATCAAAGGATGGGAAGGCCCCTTTGAATACCACAGAAACATCAAAGGATTCCACAGCTCCCTTTACTCTGCATGCCATAAAGGGTTAGTAGAAGTGCAAGTCAATTTAGGGATGGATTATTGAGGTAATGGATGTCAACTGAGTTTGAAGCAAACGTCTTTAGTGTGGATAGTGTTAGGTCATCACAATGTCTTCTGACTCGCACAAAGGCAGAGTCCTTGTGTGTTCACGCCAGACGATAGTTGACAACATCGTACAGCAATGTTCCGTGAATGGAAGGGCGTTTAACAAGGTATGACAGAGACAAAGTTACGTGACAAGAAACACATAGACATGTGTAAGCAATGAGTTGACTAAATCAGTTTCATAAGCTACAAGACGGTGTTTGTTTTGTGTTTTTATTCTGGTTTGCTTTTATGTAATTCATGGATTAGAAGGTGCTGTTTCTTTCTTACCTGAATTTATAATCTGTGTACCTCATTTGGCGTGCCTTTAATTTGGAGACAAGGATCTGTATGATCCGAATAAATATGAAAAAGTTGACCTGGAATAAAAGAAATGAACATCAAACCACCCAATATTAGCTTTATTGACTCCAAAAAGAAAATGTAACAATCTGACATCTAAAAAGGATATATATCCAAATAGGTCTGTTCTGTGGCATTTCAGTATTATATGAGAAAAGGGAAACAAGGATAACTGCTACTGTTGAAGTAGGGTGAATATGTGAGAATTCCACAATAATGTGAAAAGCTAAAGTTTGAGTTCCAAAGTCAGACTGCAGCATGTTAGGGGTATTAACTGCAAAGTTCAGGTGACAGAGTGCAACTGCACGCCATATTACATATGAATTACTCCTTTTATTTATTTAACCTTTATTTTGACAGGGAGTCATGCTGAGACCAAGGCCTCTTTTACAGATGAGCCGTGTAATTACAAAAATATACACATCAGTACAATATGAAAGGTGAAACAGAAATACAAAACACAGTCTTTGTCTAACATGATTAATTATGTCAAACCATGTTAGGCATTTTGTCCTAAGGGGAAATGCGAGAGTTGTGGGACAAATGACAAGTCCTATGTGAATCCTCATCTCTTCTGGTTGCTTCTGATGGAAAATACCATAGAAAGAAGTATATTCTCTTCCTCTCAGAGTTTCACTGAGAGATGCCAATTAAACACAATTAAGATAAGGTGGATTCAAGCTTCAAGAACTTGTTAAGTATAAATATTAAAGGTCTAGGTCCTTATTTCTAAGTGTTACTTAGAAAAGAAAAGAAACCAGGTGACATTCGTTTTATGTCTTCTGGGTTTATGAGTCATCCATTAATTTTAATGTACAGTGCATTCCATAAACCAAAACTTGCCCACTCAGCTTTCACGTTCGCATAATTTCCCCAGGTTTGTCACAGTCTGCTAACTTCAAAGAGACAAAACAACAGGGGAAGCAGGGGGGGAGGGGTGGGGGGTGGAGGAGAGGAGCGGGGCGGGGCGTTGACGAATGACTCACCCATAGGCCCCCATTGCTTTAGGGCACACAGCACAGTCGACACACACATCAACACACACTCACCAGAATGGCCAGGAGGATGGGTGTGCGGATGATCCACCAGTACGCCATGTTCTCGTTGATCTCCCAGCACCTGGGAGGAGGTGAGTCACAATCTCTTAGTTGTAATTTTCTTTTTAGTAACAGATGAGGAGGAAATAAGACTGAATGGAAATGAGTGACTCACCGTGTGTTTTCGTACAGGTACCGCACTATAATCCAGGGGACCACAAATAACACTGGGGTTCCTACACACAGTGCCATAAACCCATACATTACTGTCAGGAAACAGCATTTATATAATGTATCATGTGTGTGTGTGTCCATCTGTATGTGTGAGTTTGTGCATGTATCTACCCCAGCCGATGAAGAGGTATCCACAGAAGTAGCTGTTCTCAGAGAAGACCATGAGCACCAGCAGGTTGTGAAGGTACAGGCCTTCCACCAGCAGCCAGTAGTAGTTAGCCCCCACACAGTACTGCATCAGCACCTGGGCCACACGGCAGCCAGAGAGAGCCTGGGGGCAAAGGTCAGGGGTAGAGGTCAAGGATGTCTGTCTAAAGTACGAGTGATGAATTGAGTCTGTAAACTGTTTGTTTGTGTGTGTGTGTGTGTTTCTGTAACCTGCATTAGTGTGTATAGCCTTTAGTTCCCAACCTGATCACTGAGGACATTGGACACGTCTCTGTTGTCTCTGAACTCGGGGGTGTCCCTGGTGAGAACGGCATCTCTGGTGAGGATGGATATGGCTCGCAGGATGAAGGACGCAAACAGATTGGTGTGGATATAGTTCCTGGTGCACCTTAGTTTCCTAGGGTACAACACTTGACAATGAGATTACTGTATCACAAAATTCTTTCCAGCATCATGTATATGTCATATACAGATACAGGATCTTAATTTGATCAGTCTTTAGTTACTGAGAATGTTCCTGGACAGCAGGAAATGCAAACTTGTAGTGTATCCAAGGTTCTAAAGTTTGTAATTTATGCTTTAAAATGTCAGAATTTGCAGTAACAAAAATATCCATTAATTATAATCCACAAAATAATTCAAATGTCCTGTTGCTGCAGGATTATTTTCCTACTACTGTATGATTTACATTAGCCTAATTCACATCAGAGGACTAGAAGTGAAGCCATTGCCTAAGTCCAAACAAACAGTCCCATAGAGTCAAATCCTGACATATAAAGATGAACTGTATGCTGTTTATGACTGTGGTCAGAGCCAGTACTTACCTGAAGATGAGCAGTATGATGAGGGCCAGGGAAAGGCTGGCCAGGGACAGAGAGTAGCCCACAGTGTACATCACCCGGAAGTAGGCCAAGATCACCATCTGGTTCTCCTGTGGACACACAAAGACCTGCACTCAAATCCCAAGTAGATGAAGGAACAACATTACCCTGTTTTCACCTATAACTCTCTGACTCTCTTATGGATGTGCTGTACTGAACGAATGCCCTGGTCTTTTAGTAGAATGCAAACAGAGACACAGATACAGACGAAGCAGATGCACTGACCACAAGAAGTCTTCTTGTTCTTGTTGCCTATTATGCCTTGGAAAATGCTCGTGAATGCTTTAATGACGCTCAGTACACTAATAAGCTCCTGTTAAAAATATGTGACACTCCATTATTGTGTACTCTAGGCTTATGAATCTCACTGATTAGAACATGTGAGTGTAACTGGTGTCAAACAATGGTGAAGTGGAGCGCAAAACGCACATTTACCCACCTATCATGAAAAAAACGCATTGGAAATATAGGGAGCGTTATTTTATTCACTGCGAATGGCCGTGAACAGTGATCAACGTTTACCCACCTATTTTTCTTATCATCAGAAAGTCTGGCTGCAGACTGGAGTACATTTCAGTTGTGGAGCCAATGAGGCAAAACAGCGTTGCATCATCGGTTGCCAGCAACAACATAACCCCTAGGTGATGGCTGTCTCCCTCTTCATAAAGAGAGGACTGTGTGTCTTTCAGTGCTCACCCCTCTCACTCTGTAGCCCTGGCAGATCTATAAACCTGTATGTAATACCGACTAAGTAATGAGATCTTTTATATTTACGTAGTAAACGGGCCATTCATTACTGAGCTCGTAATGGAGTGCAGCACTAGATGTGAAATTAAGAGAGGGTAAGGAGGATGCGAGTTGAGCATGCTGATAGGGATGAGTGGAAGTCAACATTAGGGCACAGCAACGGCTGCTGCTAGCCCACCTCAGCAGTCATAAGCAATCAGAGCACTCTGGCATTATCGTAAAATAATGGCCATTCTGGTAATTGCATTTCTATGTCCCCGACAGGTGGTATCCCATTGGAGTACCTACTCTATTAATCCTTGCTTTTTGAATGGCTATTAATTAGTTTACCTCTCAAAGCATCTGTCAGTACTTGGAGGGTCTCCTAAGACTACTGGTGTAGTTTTCTAAAAGTCACATTCAGTAATTAAAAGCATTAACCCTTTGAAAGTCTACTGTCCTACTCTTAGCAATGCATGTTATTATGTGCTGAGAGGAGGGTCTACTTCAGGAATGGTGCATGATGGGTATTACCTGTGCCACCTGCTGGTTATTGTCTGCGTTGCACTGGGAGTGGTCCCTCCAGGTGCTACTGGTGTTGTTAATGGCCCATTGGCCATCAGGCCCACACTCCCGCAACACATATCCATTACGAACTGCACAGACACGGGGAGGGAGAGATAAAGGAAGAAGGCAAACAGATGAGACAAATTCAATTCTGCACATAGACATTAAAACCAGCAGATACTGATAGCGCTGACGTCATCCACATATTCCCGATGGCGCATGAAGCCGGAACTATTTGAATTTCTAGCACGGCATATCGCTGAATGGGCCTGAATGGCACAAAATTGTTAAGGATCATGGTGAAAGTGGCAATAACTAGCAAAGGATCATGGTTAATGTAGTCGTTTTCATCCTGACTGAGCGTTGACCGGGAGCCTCCTAATAGCCTGCCGGCCCGTGATTGGTCTGTGTCAGCACATGGTCCTGTGTGACGACAAATGTAGTAGTCAGAATGGAACACTATTTAATTTAATATCTCGATTTGTAGTGGACTTTAAAATAATTCACAGTGGGGATCGAACTTGATCATAATAAACAAATTTTAGAGGCCAAAATAGTTTCACATTTTTGCTGGGCCCGTTCTGGCGATCGTAATTTACATAGGCTTTTTAGGGCAGACCAGGGGCCTCATTTATAAACCGTGTGTATGTACAAAATATAGCCCAACATGTGCGTGCGTCAGTTTTCACCCAAAAGTAGACATTTATTTAAAAAAATACTTGACATGAGAATGTGTTCACTTTCCCGCAAACTTTAGACCATGCAAAAGCACGTCTGCTAGTAGGTTGAGATATTGTATGGCAAGCTGGCAAGTAAGTGTTTTGTGAAAATGGGGGCTGATGATGAAAAGCTTATTCATAAAAAACTAAAAACAGGAAAACATATTAACAAGAATGCAACATTTTCCATTAGTGAGAAGAGAGAAAATCTGTTAGATTTGTTTTGTCAAAAACAATTTGACATAGGAATCTTATCATTAGACAAAGAAATATCTTTCCTATTTTCATAACCATTGCAGAATATATTCCTCACTTTTCTGTCCGTGATGGGTTCATATTCCCAAAGGAGCCACACAACAACTACCATGTGCATCTCTCGTTTAATTGGACCTAGTAGCCATGTAAATAGGCTATATGTATTTCAAGATTTGCAATAGCATAGGCAGCGCAGTTTATAATACAGAATTTAGGCTACAGTCGAATTTAACAGCCGATCGTTTACATTGAAGTAGACCTACAGTATGAATCAAGTTTCACATTTTAATTGTCACTTAAACAAGTACAGTGAAATGCCTTTCTTGCATGCTCTTTCCCAACAATACAGTAATGAATATCAGTAGTACTATAATAAATAAAAAAGCCAAATAGAACAAAAATACACGAGAAATAGAACCGTAAGTACTGTAATTTAAAAAATGTAGTAACCCTACAATGTTTCAGAATGCAGTCCATCGTATTTAGGTTGGGGGAAAAGTCGATATAAAACATTGTTGAATCCAAACGTTCTGCTGACAGGTCCATGACAATTTGCCATTGTTTTCACGTTCAGAAACGGACACAGTCCTGTTCCAGATACAGCATAAATTACTGCTAAAGATTAAAACATTTTGCCAACATAGTAAATAGGCTGGTAGTTTATGTCAAATATTTGACAGGGTAGGTTACAATATTGCTGTGAGATAGGAGCGCGACATCATTGTTTATTTAATCTCAGAGTCTATACCAAGGCAGGACAACCAAAACCCCAATAATCTATTGATAAACTATTAAACAACAACATGTCTCTTGTATGCCATGGTGTAATTCCAATAGTTCCAAATTATACAACAAATAAAGGGCGTTATTGTCACCATAAAATGTGAAGCGTTTTCCAGGCACATTGTTTATGCTCGTTCACGCATCCACAGTTTTACAATAGGGCTGATTTATAATGGGAAACATGCGTTTGTATGGCGTCAAGTTTATAAATCTCTATATTTTTGTACGTGTACAGACTTCCAGAAATGGTGCGCGGTTCTAAATAAGGCCCCGGGGCTTTTGCCCCCTCTTGGTTTCGACGCAGTAGCTGACTAGCAGAGCTTGTGATTTTACGCACCAGACCAGACACCGGGGGCCTGATTCTGCACGGCTTTACATAGAAAATGGTGTTAGCATTAACCTCCTAGCTGGAATTTGGATGAAACAGAATCCCATTTCTTCTACCAAACCATAAAGCACTAACCAATGCCACACCAGTACCTTGGTTGTACCAGGGGAGGTACCACGGGCAGGGCACTTTAACGGTGGTGTTGGGGATGCCCTCCGGCCAGCAGGCGTACATGTCAAACATGCGGCCGCAGAATAAGCCTGGGGGTAGAAGTAAGTATATAAGCAGTAAGCAGACCCTGAATCTCTAAGATTTTGTCTTAAACTAAGCAGGATAGAGACTGTTTAGTGTTTGGATGAAGACCACCTGGGAAAACAGTAGTAATGATGAGGATACTGCCCTGCAATGGATCCAGTCCTTTGGGTCAGACATTAAGTCGAAGCCTGACACATGGTGCTTATTCTAAGAATTGGGTAGATTCTGTGGACTCTGAAATATATATTTGTTTGAGGGAAAGGAGAGGGGTGATGAAGCTCCTGGTGTTTTTTATAATTGTGAAGCCAAAGGCATATTTCCGCTGTCTACACAACAACGTTTTAGATGTTATTCTATTCTATTAATAAACACACAATCGAGTGTGCCTGATTAGGACATAGGACAGGTAAATGTCTTTGAGTCTTACCTGGGGGTGTGGGGTCCGTGCTCATTCTCAGCAGGCACTCGCTCCTGTATATGTTCCATTCCTCCACTGTGTGCTTCACCGACTTCGTTGACACAAGCTGCCGGTCACAAATCACAGGATGAGGGTCAGGGGTCAACCCCAGTGGGTTCTTCTGGGTAAGCCCCACAATACCTAACTGCAGTGGGCCTGACTGGGTATAAAACACAAATTCCTTGGCTTACTGTAGTGGTGTAACTTAAGTTCTCCATAAAAGATGACACATCCACTAAACCAGCTGCATCGATTGAGGATGCAAAGCACATTACACTAGCACTGCTTCTCAGACCAGCTTCCCAGCACTCTGATTGTGTTCTATATGGCACACTGAGACCATTATGACCTGCAGTGATTCAGAACAGCGAATCATCTTCACATGACTTACATTTCGTAACAGCTCTTAAGGATAACCCAACAAACTAACGACGGCAGCGTCTAATGTACCTGACACACTTCTATGGATGGATTGAAGTTGGAAAGTAATGTTAAGTACAATCACTACTGCCGTAATGAGCAGAAACAAAGTTAAAAGTGCCTACCACAGTTCTGCACAGGACAAACAGGATGAGGAGGATGATGGCAGGGTTCTTCATCACTTAGAGGAGTGCCAGGGCGGAGGGCCACTCATCATCTCAGGGCTACTGGGTGTTGTTCACCCAGGGGGGCCAGAACCAGGCCATGCCTCAGACCTCCACCCCATAGCCAACACCCTGCAAAACAACACACACAATCAGTTAGAACCACTGTATACAGTACAGAGCAATCACACAATATGGGTTTGGGTAACAATTCTTATCACCTATTACGCTGAAACAAGCTTGTGGTCAACAATGGGCATAGGATTTAGCATTTGATTTGTGGAAAGGAAGTCAAAACGTTGGCCAATTAGACCATGTAGCTGATTAGAGCACTAGAGGTTTCAGCCCACTATTTCCCAATGACACTGTGACAACAAAACACCAATTTTGTTGCTACTGTAGTGTAGGCTAATTACTGGCTTTCTCTGTGAGCATGACACTAATGGGGACACTTCGTTACTTGGGACTGGACTGGAGACAATGGCATGCGTTATTAGACAAATGGCAGCACAATTTGAGCATCGATGTCATGTCCACACCCACGTCTCCCAAAGACTTCTCAATGAAATCTTACCAGAGTGCTATCTGACAATCTGATGGGAGAGCCAATCGTTGTAATGTTGTAAACATCTACATAAAGAAGCCCAGAGACATGTGCTGTATTTAGAGAGGACATTGAGGTTTCTGCATTATGATGCATTTGCATAACACTACAACATTTTATGGCAGCCGTGTTTGCACCCCATTAACGTTACATGGGGAATATTTAAACAAGTAAGGGATATTTAACACGGGCTACTGAAGTAGCTAGCAGGTTTACTAGATATCTACAGTAGGTGCCTTGGTAACCATACATACAGACTTGCTAGTTTAGCTAACCAAACCATCAGTCCTAGCTTGCTATTATACACTGTATACCGTGCGTTATAGGGAAATAATCCACACTCTGGAATGCCCTTCAAGCTAATCAGAAACGAGTATTCAACAATGCCATGGTATAATGCTATATAACTGAATATCTAAAATTCAAACAATATTCAAAATTCAAAAAGTTGGCCTAACTCTCTAAATATAGCTCTGAAGAAGCTGCATGCCTGTATCCAGAGACAAAGTGTTCTGTTAAATCATGTAGGACCGGGTTGCAGTCAATTATTAATAGTTTTGTGTGGGGGGTGTTGTGCTAAACAGTGTAAAAAAAAAAACAGTTAAAAAAAATACAAACACTGAACATAACATATTGTTCCCATTGTCCCTGCTATGTTACTTAAAGAGCTGGAACACATTGGTCTATACAGCAACTCCCTCAATGTACATACTGTACTATGATAACATCATTGTTTGTGCTTTTGAGTTTATGCTTTTAGTGCCATGCTTCATGCACACAGAGGATCCAATTAAAGTGCTGTAATCAAATCAACTAATCTAATACATTTTTACAAGGGGTCCTTTATGACGGGTCATTTTTTCTGCACAAGGAATTTGGAAATTGTATGCATGACATCAGTCACATTGACAAGATGTATTTTTCTCTGAATTCTATTTTTCTTGTGCTAATGCTCTCATGATTTTAAAAACGTTCCAAGCCTACAAAAATAACCAACTGTGTACATTTATCGACTGTGTACATTTATCGAACATGACATGTCTAAATTTAAGGCCAGAGTTGAGGGGGAGTTGCACTGTATCCTGCTTTCATTCTCAATAGCATGTTTTTCTTTTCAGGGGACAATTCCCAGGAGGTGTCTCTATTTTTTTCCTCTGTACAAAAGAAAATCCAGTAAGTCTGCAGTCAAACACTGTAGCATACACACAACATCAAGAGTAGCTACTCAAAACACAGATTGTGATCCAAAGTACACTGTCGGGACTTTATTCCTTCGCAAACTATGAGCAGCCATTTCAAAACACCCTGAAAAGCTTTGACTTCACTTCAGAAGAACGCTCTGAAAATAACAATTAAGGTCCAAAGCTGGAGATGCCATTGGATAGCCATTGGATTAACTTGTTTAGTAACTCCTGAACAAGCACACTAACTGTGAGGGTTTTCTTGACCCATGAAGGTATTAGACTAAAACCAAGAACCGACATATAACACTGATAGGTCATTATTATTACCATTGTCATGTCATCATGATAAACACATCTTCGTTTAAGTCAACATGTCAGCCAAGCTACTGAACCCTAATCCAACCCTTACAGGTACTATGGCCGCACAAAACAGAAAAGGAAGTTCCACATTTTCCAACAGACAATATTTTACATCGTAACATACAGTGGCGACCCGGCAGAGCCCCAAATGTTTTGCTAAATAAATAAATAAAGAATCTCTCTTTTTTTGGAGGGGGGCAGCTCCAAAATGCAGGTGTTTCAGCCTAGCACAGTGCTTTCTGTGATGGTGGGGCAGGCCAGCAGAAAATAGGAGCATTGCACCGTGATTGGCTCAGTGTTCTGTCACTCATGGGGGCACTACGTTACCCACCTTTAGTACAGGTAGACATCAAGAATGTGAGCCCTTTGGGTCCTGACATAGACAGATTAGAAGTGCCCTTCCAAGAAGGCTCAAGGTCATTGGCCACAGATAAAATTACGTCAAATCACGTTATATGTACAGCAGCTTTGATTGGACTGATCATGTCAACATATTACTTTCAAAATCTTAGCTAGCAGTCATCATCATGAATCAAGTAGACAATCTACTGGCAAATCCTTTTAAATCCTTGTCATATGAAGAGAAATAATGAAGATAAATTATAGATAAAACGTATCGGTGCTCATCGGCCATTGGATATAAACATTACACAGCAAGTTGGAAATCGCAAATTCAACAATGAGTTGTTTGGAAGGAATCGGTGGCGGTGGCTAACTGCAAGCATTGCAACTGGGAAGTCGGGAATAAACCCGCTCAGACTGGGAAAATAAGTTTTGAACGGTCATCCAACTCACAATTGTAAATCTTTCTCTTTCTTTGATGACAAAATGTACCCATGAAGGACCGCTGTGCCACCTTCCTGTTCAAGTGAGCACAGCACAACAAGGTGAGTCCAAAAATGTATTATACTGTATGCTGCTGCATAAATGATGTAATATGCCAGGGAGATATGTATATTGTAGCTAAGAAAGTAATATTAAGTGTATGTTGTGTAGTAAGCTGTTAGTAGCCCATGTGCCTCACCCTAATAATTTGGTCTATTTTCACCTCTTAATTTCGCCTAACGTTACTCTTCTGACTCAGCGGTGCCCATGTAGCCTATAACCTGTTTTTGAGAAATGTCATCATCTAATGTTGTAAGAGCTTTCATTGTCTGCTTAAATGCCCCCTTTCTTTATCCTACGGTTCTCACTTGGTGTACAGGGAAAATACTGTAAAAGCAGGCCATGTTCTGCATTCTGTTGCTGTACATTTCAAAAGTGCTGAACACAGTTATATTGACTATGTCCGTCTTAGCCCGCTCATTAATGTCTTAATCGAAATTACGGAATGTTTCTTATCCGCTCATCGTTCCTTTATGCCATAGTTTGTACATCTTAAATGTCAGTATAAACCACATTTGTTTAAGCAAGTCAGCCATATCAGCTATGTTTTAAAAAAAAGGCAGTAAACGAGGCTGAATGAATTGTTTCGCTGCCAGACAAGTTTCCGCTGATTACCAGGTGAAGCGGTGGTAAGGATTCACTCCATGGTGTTGAAAAGAAAGCTCTACTGTTGGGAAAGCTTTATGTAGGAGGTAACAGTTTGTGGGCACCGTTTGTCGCCGTTATAGTGCAATTAATGTATTGTTTAGTGTTGTGTTGTGGCTTTGCTGGCAAGCATCTAAAACTTTTATTTTGAGTTTGCCCCATCAAGATTTACATGATAAAATCGCCACTGGTAACATATGAGGAAATTATCGCACATCTGCTGGGTGACAGCCTGCTCGTTATGTGGTGGGGGATATTTGCACATTAATGAATCCTAATTAAAACCCAACTCGTTAGTGAGGCCTCCGGCCTCGGGCAATTCCAGTGTACCACGGTGAATAAAACATGACTTTTTATGAGAGTTTACATTCTGCCAGAATATTCAGGATTTAATTATCTCATTATTGGAATTGGGCCCACAAAACATCCAGGGGATTCTACCGTTGAAGCTGCTGAGGTTTTAGGCAAACAATTACAGCATTATCATCTCAAAAATAGATATTTTCTGTAGGGTCTCAGTGGAATGTACAGCTACAGTATGCACATAGACTGTAGCTATACAAAGAGCTAGCCTTCACATGTATACTCTGCAAAGAAAGTGAAAAGATCATTGAAATGCAGGCATGAGATGGGAGTGATGATAACCTGCCTCAATGCCAGTCATACCTGGCAGGAAACCACTCAAACTCGAACCCATCTGACGCTAGAGTGTAGACGGGTAAGAGGCAGCATCATGAGACAAGCTGGGCTGCCATAACAGGTTTGGACAACGTTTGTGAGAGGGAGAAAGACAGAGAGAAGGGAGAAAGACAACATAGCACGGATGACTTACTCTATGTCAAGAAAGGAATTACTTCTCAAAAACCAAGCTACGGTACAGACACTCATGGTAACATGTCATTTTCAAAAAGTGATAGAATCTAGAGTATTTATATCATTAGTGGCATGTTTATCATGCCTCTTTTCATGAGGTTTTATACGGTTGCAATGTTTTGACATATCTGTGTAGGTTTAATCCATCCCTGTGCTGTGTCGGCAGTGACAAGTCTGGCCTATTGAAGGAACACATATACGCTTCCATCCACCAGATGAAGTGATGAGTGAAATGTCCTCCGTTTAAGGTTCCTTCAAACATTGGCTCAGGTTTTCCCCGAGGACACGCTTTGAAGGAGACAACGGATCCTATTCCTGTGTCTTTGGCAAACCTCTGTCCCCCTGCTTTAGCCAGGTGTAATGATAAAAGGCTTAGACTACAACGCAACAAAAATGATCTGCAAAGGCTGTTGTGAAACATCTGGCTTACCTTTAAAGAGATCCAAAGCTCTGACTGACAGTTCACTGCAAAGAGTGAATCATGCACTCAGTGATTTGGAATCTGGTGGGCAATATTACATCAGAATGGAGCAATTTTCAGGGATAGTTGTTACAAATGTTATTTTTAAACCCAAATGACACCTTCTTGACATATTTGAGGGAAAACACACTGGGCGTCTATGACTAGATCCATTAGAGGAAAATTCCAAAAAGAACATCGCTTTGGGGCAGAATGGCGTTTCGCCTGGAATCAAATAGACACAACTATATGCAGGTGAAGAGATGTTGAAGAAAGCCGCAAAATGGGACTGTCAAGTGGAGTAATATTCAGCAATGACAGCCTGGAAAATTGGCACTATAGTGTCTATAGTGCACAGTTCTAGACGGTTATTCATTTATTGTATTTCAGGTCTACTTACCATGGCAATGACCTCATGTATCAATGCCAGCCTGGAGAATTGGCTGATATAGTGTCTATAGTGCACAGATCTAGACGGTTATTTATTTATTGTATTTCAGGTCTACTTACCATGGCAATGACCTCATGTTTCAATGCCAGCCTGGTGATATAGAGTAGAGTCACAGTCTTTTGAGAATGAAAACAAGGGAAACCCAAGGTATAAGGATGTCTGGTCAGTTGTGAGTTGTGATATCTAAACTGCGCCACAGTTTTTCATGTAGTTTTTTTCCTATTTCCCGAAGTTTCTACAATACAGTTAATCTTGTGTCCGTGGAAGCTGGTATCTTTCACCGACAGTAATAGGAAGCACATGAGCCAGGGGTTGGTTGCGTATAACTTGCAGACTGTCTCTTACCAGCGCTGTCACTGTTTTTCTGTCCTCAAAGGCAGACATGCTTTTAAAAACAGGGTGGATGGCGTGTGACCCTCTCCATCATGGTCAAATGGGAAACGGTTTGGGCAGGAGGTGTAAGAGGATCAGAGCTAGGCTACTGGGTCTCCTTAACACCAGGGCTATTTCAGGCCAGTCCAGTGGCCCTTGTGGCCCCTCCAACCCATTGTCTGTAACTAAGGTAATAACACTAACCAAGGTCTGGAAGCACGGCAGCTTCAAACGGGGGAAAGATTCAAACTTGTGTGCATAACTAGGGGAAATACGGGTGGGACCAGATCCGATCGGTTTCAGACAGACAGAGGCCGTCTAGCTACGGCAAGCTGGTGCAAGCCAGCACAACCCACTGCTCCCTTTACACTGCTGTAGACACAGGAAGTGGGGAACAATTAAACCTTCTCTATGCATTAGCACTTTGACATGTAGCCAGCATATTTCAAAAATGAAATGTGTGGTGCATGGATGATGGAATCTACAGCGATAAGACGCATTAATGCCTTTTCAAATTCAGATTCAGTACGATAGCCTGCAAGGGAAGAGGAGAGGAATTGTTGTTGAATTCCTGCTGCTGTAGTATCTCTGTGGCAGATCAGAGCTCTGATGAGCAGTGGAAGGTTACAAGAAGCTGTGGACCCGTAGGCCCCTCTCCCTGTGTGACATCCATTTTTCAATCATCTTGTTGTGTAGAAGAGGGGAGGGAGGGATGGGGGGGATCCACATAGTAACCACTGAATGATTTTTACTTCAGAGAGAGAGCTGTCATTTCCACATGGCACTGTTTACGCACAGATACCGGTATACTGTATGGCAAAGTACACAGAAATGGGCAAAGACATGCATGCAGATATGCACAGGCACGCCAGCCAGCACACGCACGCACCCACCCACCCACACAATAAAGATAAAACACAATGTCTGACATCTCATCTCTCTTGGGCCAGGTGTTTTGGGGCACTTTTGAAGCAGTGTGCTTTTACCGTTTTTTCCAGCATTGTCCACTAGTGTTGCAGCAGGTAGGAAATCCTAGGAAACATTCAGTAACGGTTAAGGTGTTGGCATGATAGTTACTGGACCTGGGTTCGAGTCCCAGTCGGGGCTACCCCTGGAATATGCTCCAATATACTTCCATGGTTGGTTTCATTGACTCTCCACTTTAACTGCCCCAAATTGACCTATTTTTTTGCGACATCTTCTGAGTCCATTGGAGAGGATCAGCTTGAGCAAATTGAGAAGTAGAATAACTGATCCACAAATAGTATTCCCTGCCAAATAATAGGTTACGTGCGATTAAGATTCGCAGAGCTACGCTTCCCCAGGCTTGGGCAATCCCCCCACCGAACACGCACGCACAATCAAACATTGATTAACTGATTGTGTCAATTTCAGAACGTTTCCTAGGATTTCTTACCTGCTGCAACACTAGTGGACAATGCTGGAAATACCGGTAAAAGCACAGTGCCTCGGGCCTCCCGAGTGGTGCAGCGGTCTAAGGCACTGCATCGTAGTGCTAGAGGTGTCACCACAGACCCGGGTTTGATCCCAGGCTGTGTTGCAGCTGGCTGCGACTGGGAGAACCATGAGGCGGCACAGAATTTACCCAGCGCCGTGAGGGTTTGGCAGGTCGGGATGTCCTTGTCCCATTGCGCTCTAGCAACTCCTGTGGCGGGCCAGGCGCATGCACACTGACACGGTCGCCAAGTGTACGGTGTTTCGTCCGACACATTGGTGCTTCTGGGTTAAGCGAGCAGTGTGTCAAGAAGCAGTGCAGTTTGGCAGGGTTGTGTTTCGGAGGATGCATGGCTCTCGACCATCGCCTCTCCTGAGTCCGTACGGGAGTTGCAGTGATGGGACAAGACTGTAATTACCAATTGGATATCACAAAATTGGTGCGCAAAAGAGGTAAACATCTTGGCCCTAATTATGAGATGTCAAATATTGTTTTCTCATTATTGTGTGTATGCATACATAATAGATTGAGGCTACTTCAAATTATTTTCCTGATAAATCATGATATAACTGTCATGACGTTGGCCTGTGGGTAAGGTTTATGACCCCCCCATAAATACCTTTCTCCATTCCCCTCTCTCTCTGACCCTACTGAAGGACTTGAATAGCCTGTGTTAAATATAGAGAGTCTGGGAACA
Organism: Salmo trutta; assembly: GCF_901001165.1. NCBI lineage: Eukaryota > Metazoa > Chordata > Actinopteri > Salmoniformes > Salmonidae > Salmo > Salmo trutta. Next base: position 9,742,864 of record NC_042982.1, on the reverse strand, counting down.
TCAAACAAATGGGGAAAAGGAACCATCTTTTGATAATAAAACCAGTTGGAAATATGCTTGATAACGTAATGAGTATGTATGTCAGTTCATTGTTATCTGAGACATTATGATTGATGACAGGACGACATAAACTGTACCTGAGAAAGTATACACCCTCTAGTTATCAGAGTCACATGGAATTGTTATGCAATTGAAATGTTTGATATTGAAATTGTTTGTTAGGAGATTAAATGTAATTTTAGCTTCCAAATGAGAGAATTGGGTTTTCATAAGGAAAGTGCCCTGCCGATCAGTGGCCAACCCTGTGAAGAGACATGGGGTTATAAACGATGGGGCGCCTCCTTCCCCCCTCTCCACTATATAAGCTTTGGACGAAAAGACATTCACGTGTTCCAGTACGTGAGGACTGCAGCCTCTACGTTAGAAGGACAGACACATATCAAGAACAGAACTAAGCCAACCTCGGCGTGAGCTATGGTATGAACTGGTATGAACTTTGAGCTTATTCACTACAGAAGTGATACTTCCTAGCCGTTGAGTTAGCGCTGCTAACGTGGGCTAGGAAAGGACGGACGACGGATCCAGTCTAACAACCAGACGAAGATACCACCACGTATCCAATTTGCCACACTACAGGAAGATCTGTTGGCCAACCCGGCCAGCATCTACGACCAATCTACCGAAGCGCAGCTCAGAGTAAATATTTATTGCATTTTCCTTTTCCAAATGGGCGGTAATTTAGAATGCATAAGATAATGTATTTACGATAGCATAGCTGCTGTTTCTTTGTTCCTAAATCTTCCCGCTCTTTCATTCAAGCCCAACCCCCCTTTCCTTTGTGTAACCAGCCATGATACAGGCTCCGTTCACCAGGGCGAATTCTGTATGACATCATTGTATTCTGTGTATTTGTAATTCTGTGTGATTAGTTAGGTATTTAGTAAATAAATAATTAAACCCAATTTTACAGTGCCTTCTCCACTGTTAGCCCAGAGTATACTCTGCTTCCTAAGAATTTAACATTGTTCAATGATCCGAAAAGGGTCTGAACAGACATTTATGGCGCCCCCTGAGAGGACTCTAAAACTAAGACGCACGTTGGGTCAATGTGATAATACAAATGGAGCCGTGCGAGGAATCTAAAATAGGATGAAGCTTTCATTTTGATTCAGCCTATATAAAATTGAAAAGCAGATTACATAATATACCAAGTTGATTATATACATTATGGGAATTGTAGATCGGAATTATTGGTGCGCGTGTGCTCTGGAGAATCGCCTCAGTGTTGTGCTCTGAGGTAGTCAGTGGGTAGCATACCCTATACAGTTCTGTATGAGGGCTGATAAAGCTATCTGATAAATAGCGCGTTTGGCCAAACGCTGGGCTATTTCTGCCTCGCGCGTTTCAGACGCGTGTTGGCTAGGTCATTATTAATTTCTCGAGCGAGGACAAAGACCCAGCCGATTGAAATTTAGGAGAGATTAGCTTGACCAGTTTATAAGTATCTCTCTGTCTGTCTCTCGCGTTTCGATGCGAGGAGACCACGGTGCATTTTGTTGTTTACCGCGAGTTCCGGTTAAAACATCGTCAAATATCGCCGAAAAGGGTTTGAACATAATACGTTATAAGTAAAACCTTTCCCTTGCCAAGGGAATCCTATGTGAGCATTTTTCAGGCATCAAGTAGCATTAGCTTGCTCGAGATGCTAAGCTAACAAAAGGGAAAACAGCCATTTTGTTTGTGCCACATTGTAATTCATCCGACTTGCGGAACGAAAGTCCTGCCCTGGGTACTTCCGTTGATTTCAACGTGTGCCAGCAGACTCCCCTATGAGAGTCACCAGTACTTTTCTTCAAATAATTAGTCAGGTGACACTCAAGTCGTTACTCATGATATCCAGACGGATATCGATGTCTTATTCAATTAAACTAATAAGTGAAATTGCCAGATTTACATTCTCAAGTGGATCTTTAAAAAATAAAAATATCCAAATTGATGAGTTTTCTAAATGAGACATTGTAATCTTTTTTCCACATTAACCTAGATGAAGTTTAAATCCCAAATAGCCTATACAGGTTTGATTTATCATTAAAATTGATCAATCAGTAAAATTTGGTTTTTGCAAAACCCATTCAGTAATCCAGTACTGACAGAAGTCCCGCCCCAGCGGGAATCCCATGTGGCTTCAGCCCAAGGAAGAAGTGTACCATAGTGGGAGGTGTTCCCAACATTTAGTCTACTGTTTACACTTATGATATCGAATCAATGGAGATTGTCTGGATTATCATCTCATTCAATTTAATAAGTTAAATTGTTGAACAAACCTTAATGTTCTTGCAATCAAATGAGACACTTTTAAACTTCCCATATTAACCTGGATGAAGCAACCTCAGGTTAATTCAAGTTTAATACCCAGGTAGGATTAATCATTGGCATTGATTAATTCATTCAATTTGCTTTTGCAAATTCATTCACATCCAACTTCCACATTACTGGTACAGTACTGATGGTTCGTCAACATCTATAAATAGATTAAACTTGTCTTTGCAGCTTCCAATGAATTCCAAACCCAAACATTGAAAAAAAATAGGAACATTTTTCCTCTAAATTTTTCTAATAATGTGCAAGCTACCAAAGGAGGTGGTCACCACTCCTCCACTAATTAGTGAATCTCAACCCATAAAAGGATTGATCTCTGACCTCAGCAGCGAAACCAACCCTAATTATGCCATTAGTGAAAAATCAGCCGAAATTGCGAACGCTGTCCAAAATCAACCATCAAACACAGGCTTTGTGACGGTTCTCTCCACTTTAGCACTTATGTATCGCCATCAAAGGTTGGTATCGATCCAATACCACAGTGCACAGCTGAAGCACGTGCAAGACATGGCTAACATGAGGGCACAGGTGGAGAGAACTGAGTAACTATTGACAAAAGCAGGAAATGAAAACATTCTGCTAGTCAAGGAACTGCGTTTGAAATCGGAACAATTAAAAGTAATTGCAAATACTTATGATGATGAACGAGCACAAGCTCTTCAACAAAATCATATGCTACAGGAACAACTCGATTTAGCCAAAACTAAATACGATGATGTCCACGCCAAACTAGATAAATCTGAAGAGTTATCTACAAACAGGAGCACTCAACTTGACAACATACATGCTGTTTTGTTGATTGTTACTCAAAATAACACGGTGCTCCTCAAAGCGCTGCAGACCAAAGACGATCAGTTAATGAACACAGTGACAAAGTTGGATGATAAATCAGCAGAACTTATTGAAGTCGCTGACCAATTGAATGATGAGAGAACTCAGGTGATGAGGATGGAAATATTGATTTCTAAGCAAGCAGAGGAAATCTCATCACTGAATCTCTCGCTCCGTACTCGAGACCTCTATCTGCAAACCATGACAGATAAGTTTGAGACCGAAAGGAGCAGGTGTGACACTCACGTGTCCAAAATTGGTACTCTAAGCGCTCAAGTGGACTCTGCAATGCAGCAGAAGACCACCCTTAGGTACCATCTGGAGGAAGTCCAGAATGGTCACGCTCTACAGCATGACTACCCATCCAAGCAACCGGAGTCCGGTACTCAAAGGAGTGAAGATGATAGGTTTCAGACATTGCCTCCATCATGTGTCCCTCAGTCTTCTCCTCTTGGCCATTCGGCACTGAGTAACATGGAGCCTCTTGGCCAACAAAGCCAAAGCTTGGCTTCTCCTCTTGGCCTGTCGGCTCCAATTTCTCCACAGGATGAGGCCAATCCTCTCCGCCCGCTTGGTGCGGAATACCTTGACAAACTCGTCAAGAATTTCCCCACCTTTGACCCCGTTCCAGGTCAGCCAAACGATACTGAGACGTTCCTAGCTGACATAGAGGACGCGTTGGGTGGCTACCCGAACGCTACGGGTTCTGACAGGGTTTACCTGTTGAAGCGAACGTCGAATAGACACGTGACGAGGTTCATTCGCCTACAACAGCAACACGTGCTAAATGACTACGCTAAACTTGCCACAGCTTTGAAATTAGAATTCAGTGGTTCTGCGACTCGCAAACACGATAGCTCACTGGCTAACACGGTCAAACAAGCTCGGAACGAACACCCACAAGCTTTCTATCATAGGCTTCGTTCAGCTTACTTTGGCCTACTCACGGAAACAGGAATGGAAGAGCTGTTACCATTCAAACAAATGTTTCTGTCGAACATGTATCCCACCTTCATTACCAACTTGGGCCCTGCAGCCCACGTTGTTTTGCCTATCTTACAACTCAGAGAGCTTGCAAGCACAGCTTTTGAGGCATCAAAAGCTCGCAACGCTAAGAGCCCTGACCACTCGGTTTTGAAGTTTAACCAGGAGCACTCACTCCAGTTAGAAGGTGCATTATCAGGTATTGGAGCGTCGAGAGATGACGCACAACAACAGTTTCTACCACGAAACCATGATTCCAATAACCTCCGCGGTCGAAATAACTGTAAAGTACGTAGCCATCAACATGACTACCGCTACAATCGACCCGTTCGCTACGTTCCTGCACCCAACCCACAAAAAGTGTCAGAGCACAAGGGTAACAAAGGGTTGAAGGACGATCAAAACGTAGACCAATGTTCTCCAGAAGTCCCACTATGGGAAGAACTTAAGCGAGAACAATTTGAGAAAAGGGTAAAAGATAAGTCACAAGGACTAGACGGGGAATTACCGGACACCAGGTCCGCAGGAATTAACACCCATAGCAAGGACGTTACAGTTCAAATTTCTCCCGCTCTCATTCAAGACCCTATCCAGGGCCCGCTTGATCAAGAAACAAGCCCCCGGGCTCTGTCTATAGACTCCGATACAATAGTTGCGAAGATAAAGGTCAACCGCTTCGTTAAAGCCAAGCCCATTCAAAATCGGAAAAGTCAATCTGCTTCCATCTGGAACAGACATGGCACATCACGTCGTTGCGAACGACCACTCCACTTTGTGGGGAATATGTCCACTAACCACGAATCTAAACGGCCATACCTGGAAACAGTCCTGGAGGACTGCTTAGCTTGTCATGCGCTAATTGATTCGGGTGCGACAATATCACTCATCTCTCAAACATTGTTTGATGATCTCAAAAGGGCTTTGAAGCCAACTAAACGTTGGTTAAAAGTGGAACGATGCGACACTACACTTCGAGGGGTCACTCAGACTACCTCGCCTCTCACATTGAGAGTCATGCTGAAACTACACTTCCAGGACGTATCGCTCGTTCACCCTGTGTATGTTACCAGCCTCGAAACTGTAACCCTGCTACTTGGAGCAGACTTGATGGATCGATTACTCCCATTGATGGATTGGAAAACCAACCAGGTATGGTCACAGGCCACAGTGCCTTCTCCACTGACCACACTGTCTTCCCCTAACGCTAGCTGCAACGCAGTCCTTCACGAGGGGTATCTGTCAAATGCACCCCTTGGGAAAAAGACGTGTAGAAACCTCTTGGTGCAGAATCCGATCCAAGGAGATATTACGATATCTCGACACATTCCATCAGCCAATCTGATTGACCATTCTTTTCATGATTTCGAGCCAGCTGTCTCTGTGAATGAGCAACTTCCCTCCTTCTTGCAGTCGTGCAATACGGTAGTAGAGACGAACTTCTCTGGCCCTTCGGACACTTCCGCAAGCACTGCGGCCGTCTCAGCAAGAAAAACATTGATGTGCAGAGTACACTCTGCTTCCGATGATACACCTTCTGCTTTGTTGGGGACTGTCACCCCTTACAATGACACTAATGGCGTCAGTCCAGCAACTGACCCGATGACTCCCACTGGTGAAACACTTTGTGATATCACAGACCGATATCCTCGTCTCAGTTTGCAGGTACTGAAGAGGTCGCCACACGCGGACGCAGTGGTGACTGACAGACCTCGACAGCCACTGAGGGTGTGGAAGCACAAACACCAGGAGATTTGGTTGAAAGGTTACAGCCATTCTCATAATAATGCGGCCACTGACAACTCGTACATAGGGTCCGACCTTTTCGTTTGCGCCTCGGACACCAACACCACCCGCTGGTTAGGGGGTCCCGAGACACAAAGGGGGGGAATAGTAGCCCAGACCCATGATGAGCCTCATCGAGGCCGGTGGGGGGGGTCGAGACTACGGACAACACCGTGCGAGGCCGCCAGAGCATAAATCAAATCTAGTTGTAAACTCCCCTATGAGAACAGTGAGGAGCAGACAGGCCCCTAGACGGGGATTATCTTAGAACACATCTAAGATAGTACTGAGGTGTACCACACTGGTCGTAAAGGAAGTCCAGTGGACTTGTCCACCTCCAAAACAAAAGGCAACAATAATCATTCCTTGCCATGTGTAGGTTCAACTACAATACAACTAGTAATATGCTCCAATCATGTGTTCCGGTAGATAATATTTCAGAATAAATCGGTAAGACAACTGGACCCCTTGAATACCAGTACCAATACCACAGTCAGTCCAGCAACACTCAGTAAGAGGATTAGTAACCTCACAAGTTAAATTGCTATTGATAATAGCGACATAGGAGTCACTCAGAGTGCAACACGGGGAAGGGAATCTCCATTGCACTCTTCCAATGGTTAACACATGCCACTAATAAATAGAACCCTCCGTTCAGGAGAAAAGTTATTAGAAGTCATGAACCATGATCACACCACGTACGACTGGTCTAATACTTAGAGTACTTCCGTCGTGAGGTTAGCTCCTCCGTGGATAACATAGCTATGAAATAGACTTCATACCGACCGCCACTACAATAGTGGAAGACACAGTGACTTGTAGAAAAACTACTACAGACTCCCTTGACACCAATTCTGACTGACCTCCAGGCATTGACCTGAAAATTACCTGACTACGTCAGACTCATTCTGAACAAGTTGTAATCTGCCAGGATACTTGGTTTTCTTCCCTTGACATGCGCGATTGTGTAAGCATAAACGCACATGCACAACGGAACATCCAATTAGGATTTATGCTAGGATCACTTCTGTGTGATTAGTTAGGTATTTAGTAAATAAATAATTAAACCCAATTTTGTATTGCTGATTCAACTTGTTAGCCAGGGTTCGTGAAGATAACCAAGAATTTACAACTTTCATGATGAGACTGAAAATAAGATAAGGGTTAATATTGACTGCTATCGATGTAAAATATTACTAAGTATTTTAAGAGTTTATTCGGAAGATAACAGCTCTATAAACGTTCTTCTGTGGTGCCCCGACTTTCTAGTTAATTACATTTACATGATTAGCTTAATCAGGTAATATTAATTACAGAGAAATAATTTTATAAGTTAGCATGTCATATCACTTAATCCGGCATAGCCAAAGACACGACATAACCCAATGCCAAAGAGGAAAGGGTGATTCAATTACAATTTCAACCACACAGGAGGAGCATTGATGGCAAGATACCAGAGGTTGTAGGTCTACAGAGAGTCGGACTATGATACACAGATTCCTCTCTGTCTGCTTTTATAAAACATATCTCCACACAAAGTTCACCAGGGCGGATAACATTCCAAGAGAATGTATACAAAGAATTGGGGAGGACGGGCTTATGGTAACTACTGGAGCGGAATTAGTGGGACGGTATCAAATACATCAAAAACATGGTTTCCATGTGTTTGTTGCCATTCCATTTTCTCCATTCCAGACATTATTATGAGCCATCCTCCCCTCAGCAGCCTACACTGGTATGGATGAAAGAGAACTTCCTCCAGATGAACAGTAGCAAGACTGAGGTTATGCTTATCGGGACACCCAAGCAGGTTGCCAGTGCTGGAAACATCTGCCCTACAATCAATGGCCAGGCCATCCACCTGTCCTCTGTTATCTCCAACTTAGAAGTCAAGTTTGATCCTTCTCTGTCTCTGCTGACATAAAACAAATAGGTAAAACATAATTTTTCCATCTTAAAAATATTGCCTGGGTTATACCATCACTCTTCCAGCCATACGCAGAGACACTCTTCACAACTTCATCTTCGCTCGGATCGACTACGGCAATGTGCGGTTTGGGGGCCTCCAAGCCAAATCACTACAGAGGCTCCAACTAATCCAGATGAGTACTGCCACGGTCCTGACCAGAACCAAGAAGTCAGACCACATCACCCCGATCCTAGCCCAACTCAACCGGCTACCGGTCAACTACAGGATCGACTATAAAATCCTCACGCTTGCATTTAAAGCCTTGATGGATTGAGCCCCATCTATATCAGCGACCTCATCTGAATCAGCGAACCACCTCGTACTCTTCACTCCAGCCACTTTCAAGTCCCCAAGACACGTCTCCGAACTATTGGGGACCAAGACTTCTGCTCCCTTGCCCCTTTTAAAAACAGGCCTTAAAAACCTGTTGGGGATAGGGGGCAGTATTTGCACTGCCGGATAAAAAACGTACCCGATTTAATCTGGTTACTACTCCTGCCCAGTAACTAGAATATGCATATAATTGTTTGATTTGGATAGAAAACACCCTAAAGTTTCTAAAACTGTTTGAATGGTGTCTGTGAGTATAACAGAACTCATATGGCAGGCCAAAACCTGAGAAGATTCCAAACAGGAAGCGCCCTCTCTGACCATTTCTTGGCCTTCTTTGTCATCTCTATCCAAAACAGAGGATCTCTGCTGTAACATGACACTTTCTAAGGCTCCCATAGGCTCTCAGAAGGCGCCAGAACGTTGAATGATGACTCTGCAGTTACTAGCTGAAAAACAGTAGCGCATTTTGTAAGTGGTCGATCTGAGAACAATGAGACGGGCGCGCGCATGCACGTGAAGAGTCCATTTTCTTCTTTGAGTCTTTGAACGAAAACAACTTCTCCCGGTCGGAATATTATCGCTTTTTTACGAGAAAAATCGCATAAAAATTGATTTTAAACAGCGTTTGACATGCTTCGAAGTACGGTAATGGAATATTTTGAATTTTTTTGTCACGATATGCGCCGGTGCGTCACCCTTCGGATAGTGTCTTGAACGCACAAACAAAACGCCGCTATTTGGATATAACTATGTATTATTTGGAACCAAACCAACATTTCTTGTTGAAGTAGAAGACCTGGGAGTGCATTCTGACGAAGAACAGCAAAGGTAATCAAACTTTTCTAATAGTAAATCGGAGTTTGGTGAGTACCACACTTGGTGGGTGTCAAAATAGCTAGCCTGTGATGGCCGGGCTATCTACTCAGAATATTGCAAAATGTGCTTTCACCGAAAAGCTATTTTAAAATCGGACACCGCGATTGCATAAAGGAGTTCTGTATCTATAATTCTTAAAATAATTGTTATGTTTTTTGTGAACGTTTATCGTGAGTAATTTAGTAAATTCACCGGAAGTGTTCGGTGGGAATGTTAGTTCTGAACGTCACATGCTAATGTAAAAAGCTGGTTTTTGATATAAATATGAACTTGATAGAACAAAACATGCATGTATTGTATAACATAATGTCCTAGGTGTGTCATCTGATGAAGATCATCAAAGGTTAGTGCTGCATTTAGCTGTCTTCTGGGTTTTTGTGACATTATATGCTAGCTTGAAAAATGGGTGTCTGATTATTTCTGGCTGGGTACTCTGCTGACATAATCTAATGTTTTGCTTTCGTTGTAAAGCCTTTTTGAAATCGGACAGTGTGGTTAGATTAACGAGAGTCTTGTCTTTAAAATTGTGTAAAATAGTCATATGTTTGAGAAATTGAATTGAAGTATTTGTATTTCGCGCCACGGGATTCCACTGGCTGTTGACTAGGGTGGGACGCAAACGTCCCACCTAGCCCAGAGAGGTTAAAACCCACTTTAAAACTCACTTCTACAGACTATTTTTATAGTCCCAATCCATAATCTATTTAGCACTAGCACACCATCTCTATTTTACTTGCCTTGATTGTAAATGTGTTGTTTTTATTGTATACAATTGTAAAAAAAAAAGATAACTTTCTAATTAAAAGCGCTATACAAATTACATGTATTATTATTATGCACGCACGAACACACACACACACACACTTGCTTGTCACCACCCCCACCAGGTGTCTCCCATCTCCCCTCATTATCCCCTGTGTATTTATACCTGTGTTCTCTGTTTGTCTGTTGCCAGTTCGTTTTGTTCATAGAACCTACCAGCATTTTCCCCCTTGCTCCTGTCTTGTCTAAGTTCCTGTTTTCTAGTTTTTCCCGGCTTTGACCCCTTCTGCCTGTCCTGACCCTGAGCCTGCCTGCTTGTCGTCCTGCACCTTTGCCCCTGTTGTTGTAATAAACATTGTTACTTCGACACAGTCTGCATCTGGGTCTTACCTTGAAATGTGATAATAATGATAAAACAAACAATAGCAATGTCTGACATCTCATAACAGATAGGTTACATTAGGATCCTTCCCTGATAAGTCCTGAGGCAACCACATTGCCAAATAAAAGAGGAAGGCATCATTAAATTCCCATGTTTATTTTTCTCTGTCCTGAAGGCTTGATGATAGGCAGATGTTTCCTCATAAGTGGGCCTTAGTCCTTTTAATTAGTACTCAAACACATGACATGGCAGCCATGACTTGGCAAGACAGTTAATTAATCATTAAGCAGACATTCCCTGGGAGTACCTTAGGCTGTAGAAACCATAGATCAGTAAATTCAAAGGTGAAATATGGAGGACTGAGTAAACATGATAAGAAATGTTTCCCTATAAATGCAATAGCCTGCCTACTGTCAACAGAACAAACAGGACTTCCCCTACTCTGTCGAGACCAAAGACTCATATCAAAGAAGAATCTAACATGAACAATTGGCGCGGCAAGAAAAGAGGTAATAAGAGAGACAGTACATTCATGAGAACTCCATAGCTTCTAAACACAAGCTTGGACTTCTGGAGCTCTGTGTGTTGCTTCACATCCCAATATCGTCCTTAATAGGGTAAAGAGATTCAGATCTCATACTTGCACTAATACCTCAGATTCCCTCTCTACACGACGCAGATAAGAAAAGCTCTATGCGCTGTTTGCCTTCAGCCCGGCTGCAGCAGGGCTATGCCTTGGCACATCCTCGATAGAGGAGGATTAGAAACAAACCAAACCCCTCAGGCCATTTAGAGGTCTACCTAAGTTAGAGGGTGAAGGAAAGGAGGGGATAACTGTTTGTGGGGTTCCCATGTACTGTAGAAGTGCCAACAGAAAGACCTGCAACAATAGCATTCCAATTAAGGTATTCCCTTCAAATGGAGACGCGAATGTTCCATAGTGAATAACAGGATTGGGTGTTTAAAGCGAGCTTTTCAGTTTTTGTTGTTGTCTGTTGTCTTATTGTTTTTGTTGATGTCTATGCCGGGTGTTGCCTCATAAGATGTTCATAGATGCTTTACGTATGCTTATCTGACTGAAAGTTGGTGTTACTGGCCTTTATCCTGCCACGATCAACTTTCTGTACAACTTAGGGACTCCATAGACTTCAGCTAATTCATGCTGACCTCATTGACCAAATTGGATTTATTGGACCTGAGTGCTTGATCAGATCATGGGTATGACTGAATGAAAGGTTATACTGCATGCGTAATTTAAATTAGGAAAGTAATCAACTAACCACCCACAACATGCTTGTGTTGTTTACTTGTATTTCCAAGATGGCAAACAAGATAAAAAGGAAATCTCCCTTAGAGACTTTTCCCCGTCTTGATGTCGGTACATAAACACTATTCATTACGGAAAATCACAAACAAATCATTAAAAACATGTTTGGAAGATCATTGATAATATTCAAGGACAGATACATTTTATAATCTTAAAAAGTAGAAAACCTTGAACACGCATTGACATTCTCCCTAGATTTTACGTGTACATGTTTTAATACAATCTATTAAATTTGTCACGGCTGTCGTAGGAAGGAGAAGAGGACCAAAGTGCAGCGTGTGTGTCGTTCCACATTTTATTTATACTGTGAAACTATGCAATACATAAATATACTGAAAAAAAAAAAAACGTGACGCAGAGAAGAACACATACACAACTCAAAATGAATCACCCACAAAACCCAGGTGGAAAAAACCCTACTTAAGTATGATCTCCAATTAGAGACAACGAGGACCAGCTGCCTCTAATTTGAGATCATCCCAAACAAAACCCCAACATAGAAATACAAAACTAGAACCTAAACATAGAAATAGAAAACATAGGAAAAAAAACCTGTCACGCCCTGACCTACTCTACCATAGAAAATAGCATCTTTCTATGGTCAGGACGTGACAAAATGAAATTAGAAATATTGGAATTTTGGCTCACTGTTAGCACAAATAGGTCAGGACTCAGGACACAATAAGGCAGTGGAAGAATGAAAATCTATTTCATCCAGGTGCAATAGGGCAATGCCACACACACACATACACACACTTTACTTTGTACTTCAGATAACACTATTTTATTTGCTCAAGACATCCATTTTGTATCCGTCTACACTAATTCCGGGGGATTCTCTTTAAAGAAGTTGCAAGCCACTGATGTTTATTTACTTTTATTTTATTTATTTTTTACCACTTTTTCTCCCCAATTTCGTGATATCCAATTGTTAGTTACAGTCTTGTCCCATCGCTGCAACTCCCGTACGGACTCGTGAGAGGCAAAGGTTGAGAGCCTTGCATCCTCCGAAACACGACCCCGCCAAGCTGCACTACTTCTTGACACACTGCTCGCTTAACCCAGAAGCCAGCCGCACCAATGTGTCATCGGGAAACATCTTACAGCTGGCGACCAAAGTCAGCGTGCATGCGCCCGGCCGCCACAAGGAGTCGCTAGAGCGCAATTAGACAAGGACAGTCCAGCCAGCCAAACCCTCCCCTAACCCGGACGACGCTGGGCCTGTTGTGCGCCGCCTCATGATCGAATCCGGATCGGTAGTGACGCCTCTAGCACTCGGGAGGCCCCAAGCCACTGATGTTTGCCAAGCGAACCAAAGCATTACAGTAATGTACTCATGGACTCCTTGTAAAGTATAGGAGCTGTGGCATATCCCAGCAACCAGATGCCCCTGCTGGTATGAAATTCCTTTGCTCTAAACCGTGAACCCCTTGGCACCACATTCATGGAGCGCCTGATGTCACAACCCCGTCATTCTGAGTGGTGTCAGGTGGGTGGGCCAGTACATTGACAGACACACGACACAACTGTTTGTGCCTCTAACAGAGGAGCACACAGAGCCATTAGGTGCCAGCCCAATTAACACTGACACCCCCGACAGAAAGAGCTCTCATTTTACATAACAGGACTGTTACTACAACTGGCGTCCGTGATCCTCTCTCTCAGAGTGAGAAAGACAGAGAGAGTGTGTTTGAGAGAGACAGGTATGGAGAGTCAGTATATGTGCATGTGATTTGCTCAGTTGATGTGTGTCTGTGTAGCCTGTGGTGATCTCTGTGAATATGAACACATCAAGATTTCCAAGTACCGTAAAAATTTGTGTATATGCACTGCACGTAACAACCTTCTGACAGCACCTGCTACCAAAGAAGAAGCAATGAGCCATGCTGAGCTGTTACCCAGTGCTTTGTTCTCACATGTTCAAAAAGTAAAAGTACTATCATCTTGCTTGCATGCTTTACCAGTAAGAGGCAGTGGTAGTGAGGTGATTGTGTTTGGGGATGATGTTAAGGAAACAGCACTGGTCTAAAAAATAATGAACAGTACTGTATGTTGCAGCATGACAATGGAAGCCAAGGTTTGTGTTGCATAAACCCCCTACCACTAACAGGAGGGTGGAGAGCAGAGGGTGAAGGAAAACACATGTAACAGTCCATCAAAACTGTCATTCAGCCAAATCTGTGATTGCCTATCAGCAATGTACTGTACGGACACTTTACTCCGAACTAACATCTCTAAACATAAATCATAGTGATCATAACAACTAATCTAAGCAAAATGATGCAAGTCAGTGACCAGTTGTCTTTTGTCAGGAATTCATCATTGCCTCTTGAAGAAGAATTCACCTGTAGATATGAACTTCTTGCAGCTACTTGCTATAACAACTTGGATAACCAGTTTCGAACACATCACATAACTAAATCTGTAATTAACTCTTATTTTAAAAAAAATTGAGGTCATGTGTTGAATAACCCCTGAACTCACCTCAAACCTCAACAAAAGAGCAATAATGTTTTATACGCTTTCTCGTAAAACGCCCCGGAGGTTTCCGTTGTTTGTTGCTTTCAAAGATCTTCTCCACATTCAAAGCTTGTTCACCACGCCACACAAATAATTGTACAGTCTATGACAGCAAATAGGTGAAACCACACGCGGGCCTCAAACCAAAGACATTTCAGCTTTTTTGTTCAACCAATACATTTAACGGTTAAAAAAAATGACACCAGACTAACGCCTTCCAATTATTCTGCACTTGAGCTGTCAATAGCAAAGTCATGGGTAGAGAGCGCAAGCTGTGCGCAAGGCACAGAGATGAAGCCTACCCGCAGCCGGCATGCACAACCATGATTTGTTATTTCCAAAGTATCAACTTTCGACCACTTATCATAATCTTGATGTGACAACAAGCATACTGGCGTTTGAAAACTTGTCATTTTGAAAATGAAACAAAAATGTAACCATCCCATATCAGATAAATAGGTCTAACGGAAAGGAAAACGAAAAATCATAATAAGAAAACGAATAACATGTAGCAATATAAAATATTAAGTGTAACATATACAATACAAAGTATACTCTAATAATATACATATCGCTAGGCCTACTACCCACTAATAATAAGAATAATATAGCCTACAATTTATAATACATTTTCACTGTGATAATGATCAATATATTTTGTAATTAGGTCGAAAATCAATTCCTCCAGGCGCAAGTCTGCTTTCTGATCATGTTAAATAGCATTGCATAAGCCTGGACGCCTGAATTCCCCGAATTGTAATCATGTTACACATAATTGGGCAAATGATGCACAATTATTAGCAAGTGGCTTATGTGCCTCACACTGAGCTAAACCACTTAAAAATAACAATATTTTTTTAGATAACTCGTGCTCAAAAAGTATCTCACGCATTTCTTTATCAATGCAGACTACAAAGTTGCCAATGCAATAGAGACCATTAATAAATACTATCACTGGGATTAATAATGAAAGCAGAATCTTACCGTTCGGGGAATCATTTTTTTTCAGTGAAGGTTAATTGTCTAGATCCCGTGCGCAAGTGAAATGGCCTTTAAACGCCAAATACAGAGCGTATTTCAAAATTACAGGTTTGTAGAGGAATCCATAAAGTTTGTAGGACAGAGGCGCCTCCACCCAGTAGCACTGAGATACATGTGAAGCTTAAAACTACTCTGCAGGGAATTGAACCAAATTAGCATCCGGCTCGCCCACTGTCTGTCGACTGCGCTGTGAGCTCGGAAACACGGGCGAAACACTAAACACTTGGAAAATGATGTCTGTCGCTGACGCTGACGCATTTTCCCATTCCCCGCCACTGTTTCGGTAAAAGATTAAGCGATTTGCCCGGAGAAATTTAAACACACTCAAATGCACAGACCGAGCTATGGATGCAAGGACTGACCATCCATGATATCAAAATGATAGTTTTAACCATGTTTTGAGGCTATACAGTGTTTGTTGACATATACTTTGTTTACAAACATTGAACAAACAAGCTTATAGTTTGGCTTCTGATGGGTTACAACATTTGAACTAAACTCGTGGGCCATTTATACTCGTCAAGAAACAATGAGTTTAGTCTATATCATTCACTTATAATACCATTAGTGGATGTAGTAACTGCAGATTGCCCCTTTAAAGGTACAGCGATGGGTCTAAAGTATTCATTTTCAAAGCAAAACAATTTGGAAACGACCAAATATTTATGTGAAGTATTTTTTTTTATTCAAAGTTTATCAGAGAATGACCCTGGAGAAAAGATATTCAGAGGTCAAAAGAGAAGAATACTGAACTATTTACTGCCTGACTAAACCAGCAATAGTTCAGTGATTATTAACTGTGTAAAATGTGCGTGCCAGAATCGCACTGTTTGTTTAGCAACCTATTGTTTCGATGTTTGTTCATGTTCTCATGCACACTTGACCACACAAAGGTACTGCGACTGTTCCTCCATCAAAACCTATATCTCTCCAATCTCACATGACTGCCCACACTAGACCGAACACACCAGCAACAAACTGGATCAGGGTTACAATGGACAGAGTGCAGGGTTCAATGTCAACCAGTTGGGCGACTTTCCTCACACTCCACCCTCCCATTCTGGGACATACAGGGAGACCTTAGTGTATTGCTAAGGTATTGTATTTATTGTGAAGTTGGCCCTCCACCCCTCATGGTAAAGAAGTGACTAATTTATCCATGAACCTTGCTTGTGAGCATGATATACTAGCACACAACTAGCACGGTCATAACACTCCAAACTAGTAAAAGCTATCAACCTGTACTCTGAGTAATATGAGTAACACCTTCTCTTTATCAATGAGATCATTCTCTATCCATCTGACCTATTGACCTGTGTTCTGTCTATAGCCCTCTACTAAGAAACATGCTTTGTGTGTGACCACCATTATCTCTGACAGCCATTATTTGTCTCAGCACACCTCTGGGAGGACACTGGCTGATTCTCTGATAAGCCGTATCCGTTGTTGTTTTTGAAGTGTGCTTCATTTTGTATAAAAAAGAAGAAAAAAATCACCTTTATTTAACCAGGTAGGCAAGTTGAGAACAAGTTCTCATTTACAATTGCGACCTGGCCAAGATAAAGCAAAGCAGTTCGACACATACAACAACACAAGAGTTACACATGGAGTAAAACAAACATACAGTCAATAATACAGTAGAAAAATAAGTCTATATACAATGTGAGCAAATGAGGTGAGATAAGGGAGGTAAAGGCAAAAAAGGCCATGGTGGCGAAGTAAATACAATATAGCAAGTAAAACACTGGAATGGTAGATTTGCAGTGGAAGAAAGTGCAAAGTAGAAATAGAAATAATGGGGTGCAAAGGAGCTAAATAAATAAATAAATAATACAGTAGGGGAAGAGGTAGTTGTTTGGGCTAAATTATTGATGGGCTATGTACAGGTGCAGTGATCTGTGAGCTGCTCTGACAGTTGGTGCTTAAAGCTAGTGAGGGAGATAAGTGTTTCCAGTTTCAGAGATTTTTGTAGTTCGTTCCAGTCAATTGGCAGCAGAGAACTGGAAGGAGAGACGGCCAAAGGAGGAATTGGCTTTGGGGGTGACCAGAGAGATATACCTGCTGGAGCGCGTGCTACAGGTGGGTGCTGCTACGGTGACCAGTGAGCTGAGATAAGGGGGGCTAAGTGATGGATTGCAGCTGCATGTTCCAGCACCGCTCTGGGGCGTCAACGCTGATTGGGATGTAATGGGAGAGAAGGGAACCCCAGGCAATTACCGTTAACCACCCTGCTAGCTTAGCCCACTGTTGGTTCAATGGTTTGTTTTTCCTCATGGTGAAGAGTTTCATAAGCCATCATTCACCCTGAGCACGAGCCATTCATCGTAAATAAACAGAACTGATGGGGACCTTCACTCACTCCCAAACAGATCATCACCAGGGTCATCCCTAGAGGTGGGTTTGGGGGGGGCTGTTTAATCTCCAGGCATATCGATCAAGGACTGTGTATGTGAAAATGTTCCAAGGAAGTTGTTGACTTTGGGAATTCAATACTCATGCATTTCCCCCCCAATTCCACCAATCCCCTTCCTATACGTACAGAGGCCTCCACATAAATGGTCAAACATGCTACAGTATATGTGTAAAACCATATATTTAAAATATGAGAAATAAGAGCAGCATGGCTATATTGGGAGAGGAAAGGAGAGAGGAAACATTCTCAAAATACCATTTTCATTGGTGGGGTGTGGGAATCAATGTTATGGATGGCACAACAGCAGCATGGCTTACTTCCCAAATCCTCATTCAGCCACCATCTCTAGTTTCAAACAATAGCAACCTTGGGGTGTATCAGGATAAACAGAAACAAACCATTGTAGCAATCCTCAGCACCATGACCATCACAAGACAAAAGGAACCTACAGTACCAGATCGTGCTGCAGCACAAGGGAAAAGACAGTCAACAGAAGTCAGACCTGATTTACAGACCCTCATAAACATCTGAACATCACTCCAAGGGAACCAATGCATCAGAATTTAGAAGGTTCACCCAGGTCAGAAGAGAGCTGTCAAATTCTTACTTTACAGATGTAAGGAGAAAGGGAAGGGGGAAAAGAAGGAAGGGAATATTGGTAGGTAGCTCGAGATAAATAAGGAGAGGATTACGATATTATGTACACAGAGAGTTGGATACTGTGATATCGAGTGGGTTATGCATGTTGAAGAAACAAGACCTTCAACAGCAGTCGGAGAGACTATGGTGGCTAAGTCTCTGCCTAAACACACTGTAACAATGGCAGCCCACAGAAGCCCTCTAGGCACAATGCTCAGGTTCAAGCATTTCACAAGATCAAATCAAATCAAATTGTATTGGTCACATACACATGGTTAGCAGATGTTAATGCGAGTGTAGCGAAATGCTTGTGCTTCTAGTTCCGACAGTGCAGTAATATCTAACAAGTAATCTAACAAATTCACAATGACTACCTTATACACACAAATGTAAAGGGATGAATAAGAATATGTACCTATAAATATATGGATGAGCGATGGCTGTGCGGCATAGGCAAGATGCAGTAGATGGTATAAAATACAGTATATACATATGAATGAGTAATGTATGATATGTAGACATTATCAAAGTGCTGTTATTTAAAGTGAGTAGTGATACCTTTATTAAATACATTTATTACATTTATCAAAGTGGCAAGAGATTTGAGTCTGCATGTTGGCAGGAGCCACTCTATGTTAGTGATGGCAGTTTAACAGTCTGATGGCCTTGAGATAGAAGCTGTTTTTCAGACACTCAGTCCCAGCTTTGATGCACCTGTACTGACCTCACCTTCTGGATGATAGCGATGTGAACAGGCAGTGGCTCGGGTGGTTGTTGTCCTTGATTATCGTTTTGGCCTTCCTGTGACATCGGGGGCTGTAGGTGTCCTGGAGGGCAGGTAGTTTGCCCCCTATTGATGCGTTGTGCAGACCGCACTACCCTCTGGAGAGACTTGCGGTTGTGGGCGAAGCAGTTGCCATACCAGGCGGTAATACAGCCCGACAGGATGCTCTCGATTGTGCAACTGTAAAAGTTTGTGAGTGTTTTAGGTGACAAGCCAAATTTCTTCACCCTCCTGTGGTTGAAGAGGTGCTGTTGCGCCTTCTTCACAATGCTGACTGTGTGAGTGGACCAGGAGGGTGCTATGGGGTTGAATTCTCAACTGTAGTCAATGAACAGCATTCTTACAGTACATAGGTATTCCTCTTGTCCAGATGGGATAGGGCAGTGTGCAGTGTGATGGCGATTGCGTCGTCTATGGACCTATTGAGGCGGTCAGCCATTTGGAGTGGGTCTAGGGTATCAGGTAGGGTGGAGGTGATATGATCCTTGATTCAAAGCACTTCATGATGACAGAAGTGAGTGCTACGGTGCGATAGTCATTTAGTTCAGTTACCTTAGCTTTCTTGGGAACATGAACAATGGTGGCCATCTTGAAGCATGTGGGAACAGCAGACTGGGATAGGGAATGATTGAATATGTCCGTAAATACACCAGCCAGCTGGTCTGTGCATGCGCTGAGGACGCGGCTAGGGATGCCGTCTGGGCCGGCAGCCTTGCGAGGGTTAACATGTTTAAATGTTTTACTCACGTTGGCCATGGTGAAGGAGAGCCCACAGGTTTTGGTAGTGGGCCGTGTCAGTGGCACTGTATTGTCCTCAAAGCGAGCAAAGAAGTTGTTTAATTTGTCTGGGAGCAAGATGTCGGTGTCCGCGACGGGGCTGGGGTTTTTTTGTACTCCGTGATTGACAGTAGACCCTGCCACATATGTCTCATGTTTGAGCCGTTGAATTACGACTCTACTTTGTCTCTATACTGACGCTTTGCTTGTTTGATTGCCTTGAAGAGGGAATAGCTACACTGTATTCGGTCATGTTTCCAGTCGCCTTGCCATGATTAAAAGCAATGGTCACACTTTCAGTTTTGTGCGAATGCTGCCATTAATCCACGGTTTCTGGTTAGGGAAGGTTTAAATAGTCACAGTGGGCACATCACCGATGCACTTGCTAATAAACTCGCTCACCGAGTCAGCGTATATGTTATTGTCTGAGGCTACCCGGAACATATCCCAGTCCACATGATTGAAGCAATCTTGAAGCGTGGAATCCTATTGGTCAGACCAGCATTGGATAGACCTGAGCACAGGCGTTTCCTGTTTTAGTTTCTGTCTATAAACTGGGAGCAACAAAATGGAGTCATGGTCAGATTTGCTGAAGGGAGGGCAGGGGAGGGCTTTGTATGATTCGTGGAAGTTAGAGTAGCAATGGTCCAGAATGCTACCAGCCCGTGTCGTGCATTCGATATGCTGATAGAATTTAGGAAGCCTTGTTCTCAGATTAGCTTTGTTAAAATCCCCAGCTACATTAAATTCAGCCTCAGGATATATGGTTTCCAGTTTACCTAGAGTCCAGTGAAGTTCTTTCAGGGCCGTCAAGGTTTCTGCTTGGGGGGGATATACACGGCTGTGACTATAATCGAAGAGAATTCTCTTGGAAGATAATGCGGTCGGCATTTGATTGTAAGGAATTCTAGGTCAGGTGAACAAAAGGACTTGAGTTCCTGTATGTTGTTATGATCACACCATGAGTCGTTAATCATAAGGCATACACCCCCGCCCTTCTTCTTATCAGAGAGTTGTTTGTTTCTGTCGGCGTGATGCGTGACGAAACCGGGTGGCTGTACCGACTCTGACAACATATTCTGAGTGAGCCAAGTTTCCATGAAACAGAGAATGTTACAATCTCTGATGTGTCTCTGGAAGGCTACTCGTGCACTAATTTCGTCCACCTTGTTGTCTAGAGATTGGACATTGGCGAGTAATATGCTCGGAAGTGGAGGATGGGGTGCTCGTCTTCTAAGTCTGACCAGTAGGCCGCTCCGTCTGCCTCTCCTGCGGCAAACGCATTGTTTTGGATCGGCCTTTGAGATAAGATCCCATATCCAGGGTGGAGGTCCGAACAAAGGATCCACTTCTGGAAAGTCGTATTGCTGGTCGTAATGTTGGTAAATTGACGTCGCTTTTATATCCAATAGTTATTCCCGGCTGTATGTAATAACACTTGAGATTTTCTGGGCTAACAATGTAAGAAATAATACATTAAAAAACAAATTACTGCATAGTTTCCTAAGGACCATCTCTGTCGGCGCCATCATATGATGATATGACACCAGTCATAGTGTTTGTCAAATGAGCATGTTATAAATTAGTACAGGAGAGAGTTGAATAACTCACCAAGCTTCAATAAATGTTGCCCTAAGGGTGATGTAGTATTAAAATCTAGGAAACATAAACTCAGAAGAAAAAAAAACGTCCACTCACTGTCAATTGCGTTTATTTTCAGCAAACTTAACATGTGTAAATATTTGTATGAACATAACAAGATTCAACAACTGAGACATAAACTGAACAAGTTCCACAGACATGTGACTAACAGAAATGGAATAATGTGTCCCTGAACATAGGGGGGTCAAAATCAAAAGTAACAGTCAGTATCTGATGTGGCCACCAGCTGCATTAAGTACTGCAGTGCATCTCCTCCTCATGGACTGCACCAGATTTATCAGTTCTTACTGTGAGATGTTACCCCACTCTTCCACCAAGGCACCTGCAAGTTCCCGGACATTTCTGAGGGGAATGGCCCTATCCCTCACCCTAAGATCCAACAGGTCTCAGATGTGCTCAATGGGATTGAGATCCGGGCCCTTCCCTGGTCATGGCAGAACACTGACATTCCTGTCTTGCAGGAAATCAGGCACAGAACGAGCAGTATGGCTGGTGGCATTGTCATGCTGTAGGGTCATGTCAGGATGAGCCTGCAGGAAGGGTACCACATGAGGGAGGAGGATGTCTTCCCTGTAACGCACAGCGTTGAGATTGCCTGCAATGACAACAAGTTCAGTCCGATGATGCTGTGACACACCGCCCCAGACCATGACGGACCCTCCACCTCCAAATCGATCCCGCTCCAGAGTAAAGGCCTCGGTGTAACGCTCATTCTTTCGACGATAAACGCGAATCAGATCATCACCCTGGTGAGACAAAACCGCGACTCGTCAGTGAAGAGCACTTTTTGCCAATCCTGTTTGGTCCAGCAACAGTGGGTTTGTTCCCATAGTCAACGTTGTTGCCGGTGATGTCTGGTGAGGACCTGCCTTACAACAGGCCTACAAGCCCTCAGTCCAGCCTCTCTCAGCCTATTGCGGACAGTCTGAACACTGATGGAGGGATTGTGCGTTCCTAGTGTAACTCGGGCAGTTGTTGTTGCCATCTTGTATCTGTCCTGCAGGTGTGATGTTCGGATGTACCGATTCTGTGCAGGTGTTGTTACACGTGGTCTGCTGTCCATCCTGTCTTCCTGTAGCGCTGTCTTAGATGTCTCACAGTACGGACATTGCAATTTATTGCCCTGGCCACATCTGCAGTCCTCATGCCTCCTTGCAGCATGCCTAAGGCACGTTCACGCAGATGAGCAGGGACCCTTGGCATCTTTCTTTTGGTGTTTTTCAGAGTCAGTAGAAAGGCCTCTTTAGTGTCCTAAGTTTTCATAACTATGACCTTAATTGCCTATCGTCTGTAAGCTGTTAGTGTCTTAACGACCGTTCCACAGGTGCATGTTCATTAATTGTTTATGGTTCATTAAACAAGCATGGGAAAAAGTGTTTAAACCCTTTACAATGAAGATCTGTGAAGTTATTTGGAGTTTTACGAATTATCTTTGAAAGACAGGGTCCTGAAAAAGGGACATTTATTTTTTTGCTGAGTTTAGTAATAGAAGGATATAATCTCCCCTGGCTGGAAAGATGACAAGATATGGATATGCAGGGAAACATAGAACCATATCAGACATCTGAAGTGGAAACTTCCCATTGCTGGGCGGTGGTTGTTTCCCGCACTTGTCAGGGATCATTAGGGATGCTGGCTGAATGTCGTTGTATGGCTGCAGGCCAAAGTGTTCCAACTGGCAAGTGGCAGTCTGGCAGCTGCTTCATGCATGAGCTTCATCGCAGCTGATATCTTTTAGCTCTGCTGCCCATCTCAGGTCCTGGAGGACCAAACTGTATGTCAGATTCACACCTCTACTCCCAGTACGAGAGAGAAAGCTGATCTGGCCCACACCAACCATCATTAGACAATCATTGAGTGATTGGAATGAAAGCATTGAGGCTTGTAGCATGTGTTTTTCTCTTGTCTCCAGGATCTCACACCCTCCTCTTGACTGAGATTAACTTGATCCATTCCTGGATAACCCTAAAACAGGGTTCCCCAACTTGCGGCCCGCGGGCCCACTTTTGCACCCAGGTGGTTTTATTTGACCCCCAACATTTTTGGAACAAAAATATGTACTTAAAAAATTACTTTTTTAACTTTTATTATTGGACATAAAACACTAAAAACACCAGGATTTTTAACTAAGAAATCTGTTTCCAAGTATTCCCACGCATAATAGAGAGACGCATGATCGTATACAAATGTAAGCAAGGTTTGAAATTATTATGTTTTAGTCAAACATTATATATGTTTGGGCTTCTTGCGGTCAATTTGCAGTCTACAAATTATTTGTAATTTTGTTCCTGTCCCCTGACCATCCGCTCAACTAAAAAATCTAGTTCATGATCCCTGCCCTAAAGGGTGATTTTCTACCACATTCAGTAAATGATCTACTTGAATCAATAAGGTACTGAAGCGCAGTATAGTCCAGCAGACCAGGAACCAGTGGAAGGCTGTCCTTGAGCTGTCCACAGAAGGATTGTTGGATGGATTATGACTGTGTTGGCTGATAGCCATCCTTTTTCTCAAGCACTTTCTGGCCTAAAACCAGCTTGAGTCATAACCTTACGTCAATACATTGACTCTACTAATGTACTGACATCTGTGTTGAGGAAATTATATTGAGTTATATCAGGAAAAGCAGTCAGGTATTATCAGAAATGTTGTACAAATCAGCACTTTCTCGATAGTGCTGATTTGGATGGTAATCAACACAAACATATTGAACTGTGGATGGTCTGAATATTTACATGTAAAGTGCTTATACAATAACACCTGTCAGGAAAATGTTCAACTTGCAGGAGACTGGAATTATTTACCATTGATTGCTGTGTGAGCAAATGCAGTGTGGTACACAGTACATTAGATATTTCATAAATAGGGCTCATACATTAAAGAATGGTACATCATTTTCTGTCTTGTTGATATTTGCGGGAAAAATCACCAATTAGCATCATATGGAGAGTGTTTCATGGGGGAACAGGTAGAGTGGTCAAAACCCTAACAAAAACCATGCCTCTGTGTGAAGACCAACATTTTTTATGTTTCGCGCAAATCCAAAAGAAGGCTTGGCACAGCACTCGTGTTAGGAATTATGAAAACACAATGATGGCTATTCCCCTAGCTTTCCAAATCCTCACATTCTCAAACATATGTCAATACACAAGATTGAAACAAAATTATTCTCACTGAAATGTTATGATAGTGTGGTCACATACAGCAGCAGCATAGATACAGTACTGGCACAGGGTAACGTGGCATTTCTCATTGATTGCAATCTTAAATACAGTGGGGCAAAAAAGTATTTAGTCAGCCACCAATTGTGCAAGTTCTCCCACTTAAAAAGATGAGAGAGGCCTGTAATTTTCATCATAGGTACACGTCAACTATGACAGACAAAATGAGGAAAAAAATCCAGAAAATCACATTGTAGGATTTTTTATGAATTTATTTGCAAATTATGGTGGAAAATAAGTATTTGGTCACCTACAAACAAGCACGATTTCTGGCTCTCACAGACCTGTAACTTCTTCTTTAAGAGGCTCCTCTGTCCTCCACTCGTTACCTGTATTAATGGCACCCGTTTGAACTTGTTATCAGTATAAAAGACACCTGTCCACAACCTCAAACAGTCACACTCCAAACTTCACTATGGCCAAGACCAAAGAGCTGTCAAAGGACACCAGAAACAAAATTGTAGACCTGCACCAGGCTGGGAAGACTGAATCTGCAATAGGTACGCAGCTTGGTTTGAAGAAATCAACTGTGGGAGCAATTATTAGGAAATGGAAGACATACAAGACCACTGATAATCTCCATCGATCTGGGGCTCCACGTAAGATCTCACCCCGTGGGGTCAAAATTATCACAAGAACGGTGAGCAAAAATCCCAGAACCACACGGGGGGACCTAGTGAATGACCTGCAGAGAGCTGGAACCAAAGTAACAAAGCCTACCATCAGTAACACAATACGCCACCAGGGACTCAAATCCTGCAGTGCCAGACGTGTCCCCCTGCTTAAGCCAGTACATGTCCAGGCCCGTCTGAAGTTTGCTAGAGAGCATTTGGATGATCCAGAAGAGGATTGGGAGAATGTCATATGGTCAGATGAAACCAAAATATAACTTTTTGGTAAAAACTCAACTCGTCGTGTTTGGAGGACAAAGAATGCATCCAAAGAACACCATAACTACTGTGAAGCATGGGGGTGGAAATATCATGCTTTGGGGCTGTTTTTCTGCAAAGGGACCAGGACGACTGATCCGTGTAAAGGAAGGAATGAATGGGGCCATGTATCGTGAGATTTTGAGTGAAAACCTCCTTCCATCAGCAAGGGCATTGAAGATGAAACGTGGCTGGGTCTTTCAGCATGACAATGATCCCAAACACACCCCCGGGCAACGAAGGAGTGGCTTCGTAAAAAGCATTTCAAGGTCCTGGAGTGGCCTAGCCAGTCTCCAGATCTCAACCCCATAGAAAATCTTTGGAGGGAGTTGAAAGTCTGTGTTGCCCAGCGACAGCCCCAAAACATCACTGCTCTAGAGGAGATCTGCATGGAAGAATGGGCCAAAATACCAGCAACAGTGTGTGAAAACCTTGTGAAGACTTACAGAAAACATTTGACCTGTGTCATTGCCAACAAAGGGTATATAGCAAAGTATTGAGAAACTTTTGTTTGACCAAATACTTATTTTCCACCATAATTTGCTAATAAATTCATTAAAAATCCTACGTGATTTTTATGGATTTTTTTTCTCATTTTGTCTGTCATAGTTGAAGTGTACCTATGATGAAAATTACAGGCCTCTCTCATCTTTTTAAGTGGGAGAACTTCCACAATTGGTGGCTGACTAAATACTTTTTTGCCCCACTGTAAATGCCCTAATTGACTTTTTCTGCATTGACCCCTGCCACAGGAGATAAATGCTCAAGGAAAAGACAGTAGGATAGTTGTGTGTTGATCAGAGGTTCTAAAAGCAACCGTTAACATTAACATTTTTAACACTTTCTTTTCAATATTTTCTTAATGAGGCAACTGCATCGCTTAAGATGTTGCTGTCAACAGTGCCTCTTAGGAAAATAGGTCAACACTATTTAAAGGGCCAGTGTTAAGTCAGTGTGTCATTTTTCGATGCACCACACAAAGAGGAATATTCAGCTCAATAATCATACGTGTCACGGGGTCGTCAACTTTTGTGTGTGTGGTTATGGTTCTTCTGGTGTTTTCTTTGAGAAATGTTCCACTTGATTCTTCCACTGGCCCATGAGACATCCAGGGAATATCTATATCTAATGAATAAATTACGTTCTGTCTATGTGACAAGGCTACATGACTAATTGTCTGTTTCACCTGTCCTTGTGCTTGTCTCCACCCCCCTCCAGGTGTCGCCCTTCTTCCCCATTTATCCCCTGGGTATTTATACCTGTGTTTTCTGTCTGTCTGTTCCAGTTTGTCTTGTTTGCCAAGTCAACCAGCGGTTTTCTCTCAGCTCCTGTTTTTCCCAGTCGCTCTTTTTCTCGTTCTCCTGGTTTTGACCCTTGCCTGTCCTGACTCTGAGCCCGCCTGCCTGACCACTCTGTCTGACCTCGAGCCTGCCTGCAGCCCTGTACCGTTTTGGACTCTGCTCTGGCTATGAACGCTTGCCTGTCCCCGATCTGCCTTTTGTCTATCCCTTGGTTTGAGCTCTGATATTTATTATAATCCATCTGCCTCCTGTGTCTGCATCTGGGTCTCGCCTTGTGTCGTGATAGTTTGTTATCCTCACTGACTCTATTCAAGGTTCTACAATGTCATTGTCTCATAAGTGTCCCCAAAACAAAGTACAGGAGTGATTACGCTTAATAGTAGGGAAAGGTAGGGCAATTGCCTCCTGTTATTATTCCCACTACTGGCTGTGCAACATTTGGGCTCCGAGAAAAGTGCAAGGGCACATAGCACACAGCAACCGCTCCCATTTCTGCCTCATTTGAAATTAGATTGAGTGCCATACATTCAGTACAGACTCTAGATTCAGATCCATTCAAAGAAATTGGATAGGAAATGTTCTTCTCAGGGTCTCTTAAAGTGCTGACTGTTCCCACCTGAAAGATAATGGATGGTGACAATAACCTCATTGGCAAACAGTCACTCATGTCTATCTCACACCCCACTAAGAACACAGCAGAGGAGGCATTTTTCTAATGAGTCTCATTGCAACATGAGAATGG
Source organism: Salmo trutta (assembly GCF_901001165.1). Classification (NCBI taxonomy): domain Eukaryota; kingdom Metazoa; phylum Chordata; class Actinopteri; order Salmoniformes; family Salmonidae; genus Salmo; species Salmo trutta. The sequence continues at coordinate 9,715,210 of NC_042982.1, read as the reverse complement.
CAATCCAGTGTAGTGCATCATTATGATGGCATACATGAGCCCTAATGTCAGACTAAGCACAATCTATGAATTAGCCATGAGAACATAGTCGCTCTCTGTGGTTTGTTCAAAATCATAACCATGTGTCGAACTCAGACAGACAAACCAATTCTACTCCAATTACACATACTGTACAGTACTTCTCTAGTTTGGAGCCTCAGAAACCAGACGATTGACTGTCTTTAACAATAGAGAAAACTGCTAAAGCATCTCCCTCTTAAATGTGGAAGGCACATTTCAGTTGAATGCATTCAGTTGTACAACTGACTTGGTATCCCCTTTCCTTTCTCTCTCACTGAGGTTTCCATTATAGGAACCAGCCAGTGAGCAGAGTAAAACAGTGATACATCGTAAGCAGGGGGAACAACGCATGAAACAAATAGTGGCACTGATGTGTGCCTCCCCAGCCATGTCTACCCCTCATGCCTCATATTCAAAGAAATTGAACTGTAGCACCTTCCTAGACCCTGAATCTTGAGTGTCATGGTGATTAAGCTCTGTAGAGTAAAGAACGGTTTACATTTCGCATGTCGACCCCTGGAAGAAACCCTGGGTAAAGCAAATAATCACCAGTAAATAATACCTGCAAATGGAAGCAAAGATTGGTTGTTCTTTGTTGATGGTGTTGGTATGTGCATGAATTTATGTTAGAAGCTATAGCTATGTACAGTATATTAGGAATACGACACATTGGGCACTCCAGTTCATGTGACGAGTTGTGGTCCCAAGGTGTCATGTCATTTGGATGTCAAATTTGTTGACATCATTTCAAGTGATGTGCCTATAAGGGCTCAGGGCCAGACCCAAATTCAGACACGGGAGGCAGATGGTTTGAGTGTTTGATATTTAGTTCCAAAAGGGGTAGGCAAGAGTGGTCGTGGACAGGCAAAAGGTCAAAACCAGTTCAGAGTCCAGGAGGTACAGAGTGGCAGGCAGGGTTGAGGTCAGGGCAGGTAGACTGGTCAGGCAGGCGGGTACAGAGTCCATAAAACAGGCAAGGGTTAAAACCGGGAGGACTAGCAAAAGAGAGAATAGCAAAAGCAGGAGCACGGGAAAAACACACTGGTTGACTTGAAACAGAACAAGACGAACTGGCACAGAGAGACAGGAAACACAGGGATAAATACACTGGGGAAAATAAGCGACACCTGGAGGGGGTGGAGACAATCACAAGGACAGGTGAAACAGATCAGGGTGTGACAGTGCCATATCGATTGGTCTTTAAACTTGTTGGATTTAGCCAACAACAGTGTTTAAGCCAACAATAAAACATACTTTTCCCTGTGGGATTTCCATGTGTAACACAAATGGAGAAAGAACAAACATAAGGACTAAATCCAGGAAATTCATCCATCTAGTTCAAGGGTTCTGCACGAATGAAATTCCAGATTGGAATACCAAAGCCACTGGCCATGTCCGAATACCCATACTTGCATCCTAAATAGTAGGCCGTTTGAGTATGAGAGAAAATAACATTTTATAGAACATACAATTTTAAAATCACAATCCCCATTAGCCGACAACAATGGTGACAGCTAGTGTTACTGGGGTCCAACAAATAACACATTTCAAAAATGTACATGTAGTGTGCGTGTGTGTGCATCTATCAGTTACACATACAGTACATGTCAGTACATACACACAGATAGGCGCCGGAGGAGATGGCTGCCGTTTTATGGGCTCCTAACCAATTCTGCGTATTTGTGTATTCGTTTGCGTTGTTTATAACTTATTTTGTACATAATGTTTCTGCCATCCTCTCTTATGACCAAAAAGAGCTTCTGGATATCAGAACTGGACGAAGATTTTTTCTTTAACGATGCGGACGCAAAGGATTTACGCCAGATACCGACCAGGCCCATATCCCCGTCATTCGAATGAAGAGAAGACGCTGATACAGGGGACATACAGTGAGGGAAAAAAGTATTTGATCCCCTGCTGATTTTGTATGTTTGCCCACTGACAAGGAAATGATCAGTCTATAATTTTAATGGTAGGTTTATTTGAACAGTGAGAGACAGAAAAAAAATCCAGAAAAACGCATGTCAAAAATTTTATAAAATGCTAATCATTTTATACCATTTTTGACATGTGTATTTCTAGATTTTTTTGTTGTTATTCTGTCTCTCACTGTTCAAATAAACCTACCATTAAAATTATATACTGATAATTTCTTTGTCAGTGGGTAAACGTACAAAATCTTGTTTCCCTCACTGTAGGTCTGGTTGCCTTGTGAGAATTCATCAGCGAGTGGGTAACCCGCCTCTACCATTTGGCCAACGTGCAATCATTGGAGAATAAACTGGATGAGCTCAATTCAAGAATATCCTTCCAACGGGACATTAAAAACTGTAGCCAGGGAGTTTAAAGCAGGGAAACTTAAATCCATTTTACCTCATTTCTACCAGCATGTTACAAGAGGGAAAAAAACTCTAGACCACCTTTACTCCACACACAGAGACACGTACAAAGCTCTCCCTCGCTCTCCATTTGGCAAATCTGACTTCATCAATAAATGCATTGATGACGTTGTCCACAGTGACCGTACGTACATACCCCAACCAGAAGCCATTGATTACAGGCAACATCCGCACTGAGCTAAAGGGTAGAGCTGCCGCTTTCAAGGAGCGGGACTCTAGAAATCCTGCTATGCCCTCAATCGAACCTTCAAACAGGCAAAGTGTAAATACAGGACTTAGATTGAATCCTACTACACCAGATCCGACGCTCGTCGGATGTGGCAGGGCTTGCAAACTATTACGGACTACAAAGGGAAGCCCAGCCGCGAGCTGCCCGGTGACACAAGCCTACCAGACGAGCTAAATTACTTCTATGTGGGCTTCGAGGCAAGTAACACTGAAGCATGCATGAGCGCACCAGCTACTCCGGACGACAATGTGATCATGCTCGCCGTAGCCGATGTTAGTAAGACCTTTAAACAGGTCAACATTCACAAGGCCACAGGGCCAGATGGATTAGCAGGACGTGTACTCCAAACATGCGCTGACCAACTGGCAAGTGCCTTCACTGACATTTTCAACCTGTCCCTGACCGAGTGTGTAATACCTGTATGTTTCAAGCAGAACACCATAGTCCCTGTGCTCAAGAACACCAAGGTATCCTGCCTAAATGACTACCGACCCATAGCACTCACGTAAGTAGCCATGAAGTGCTTTGAAAGGTTGGTCATGGCTCACATCAAGGCATCCCCCGCTGGACGGTTGAGCTAATGTAGGCTAATGTGATTAGTATGAGGTTGTAAGTAACAAGAACATTTCCCAGGACATAGACGTATCTGATATTGGTAGAAATCTTAAATTCTTGTTAATCTAACTGCACTGTCCAATTTACAGTAGCTATTACAGTGAAAGAATACCATGCTATTGTTTGAGGAGAGTGCACAGTTATGACCTTGAAAAGTTATTAATAAACAAATTAGGCACATTTGGGCAGGCTTGATACAACATTTAACAGAAATGCAATGATTCATTGGATCAGTCTAACACTTTGCATGTACACTGCTGGCCAAAATCTAAATTGCACCTGGGCTGAATCTAAATTGCACCTGGGCTGGAATAATACATTATGGCCTTTCTCTTGGATTTCAAAGATGGTACAAAAAAAATACAAAAATACAAGATATTTTACCAGATCTAATGTCTTATATTCTCATACATTCATTTCACATTTCCACAAACGTCAAAGTGTTTCCTTTCAAATGGTATCAAGAATATGCATATCCTTGCTTCAGGTCCTGCCTGAGCTACAGGCAGTTAGATTTGGGTATGTCATTTTAGGCCACAATTAAGAGGTTAACTAGGTCTTTCTTTGCAGCACTTGACCATATGACTGGACAATAATCAAGATAAGATACAACTAGAGCCTGCAGGACTTGCTTTGTGGAATGTGGCGTCAAAAACCAGAGCATGTCTTTATGACGGACAGACCTCTCCCCATCTTTACAGCTATTGAATCTGTATGTTCTGACCATGACAGTTTACAATCTAAGGTACTAGTCTCCTCAACTTGTTCAATACCCGCACCATTCATTACCAGATTCAGCTGAGGTATAGAACTTAGGGAATGATTTGTACCAAATCCAATTTTCTTAGTTTTAAAGATGTTCTGGTCCAGTTTTTTAAAGGCCCCCCATTCCAAAACTGACTGCAACTCTTTGTTAAGGGTTTCAGTGACTTCATTAGCTGTGGTTGTTAGTCCGTATATGGTTGAATCATCAGCATACATGGACACAAATGCTTTGTTTAATGCCAGTGAAAGGTCATTGGTAAAAATGGAAAAGAGTAGAGGGCCTAGAGAGCTGCCCTGTGGTACACCGCACATTACATGTTTGACATTAGAGAAGCTTCTATTATAGAAATTCCTTCGAGTTATATTAGATAGATAGCTCTGAATCCACGATATGGCAGAGGTTGACAAGCCATAACTCATACGTTTTCTCAACAACAGATTATGGTCAATAATATCAAAGGCTGCACTGAAATCTAACAGTACAGCTCCCACAATCTTCTTATTATCATATAGGCTATTTTCAGCCCTTTCCTGGGTAGCTTATTAGAGGTAGACATAATATGGAAAATAGCAAACAAAGCAAGAGAAAACAAAACAATCAGCAGTCCATAATCAGTTGGTGTGTGTGTGTGTGTGCGTGCTGCTGGGGTGTTGAAACTACGAACCAATAAGCTTGGCTCTTTCATCCTTCCCAAGCTTTTGGGAGGGTGGGTGGACAATGAGACTCTTATAGCGGATGTAAGCAATGTCCTCTCACACTCTGGCAGCTTTCATTACTGGGATAAGTTCTTTCTTCTTCTGGTGCACAGCTTCAGGATAGAAGATGTACGTTCCTCTCAAGTTCTTGGCTCTTTCCAGAACAGCTACCTTGTACTTGAACCTCAAGAACTTTAACACTATCGGCCTGGGCCTGTCATCTGGAGTGGTGGTGGGTTTTCAAGTCCTGTTATCCATCTTCTGTTTCTCCGGGATCATTTCCCTCACTTTGTCCTCAGACTTCGTCCAGGTCTCATGTAGACATTCTGCAATTCCGCCCACAACAATGTTGTTCCTCCTTAATTGTAAGGAGGAACAAGATGCATGCACACCTGTGATAGACGTGGCTGGATAAATATACTGCATGTGTTATGTTCGAAGCAACATCGACCAGTTTTGACAAAACAAATTTCTCACAGGCACAGTAGGTAGAATAATCCAATTTCTATAGACTTAGTATGGGTGGATGTGAAATTTGTCAACTAGTGGTCTGTGAAGAAATGTCCAGTTAAAAGTATTTGGTCAATAATACTGGTGATTAATATCTTAAATCATGTTCTTGACAAGTGACAGCTTAGGCAAATATAAGTATGTACATGGTTTTTAGATGTACTATGGTTTGTTGGTCTGGCCAAGAATTCCAGTATGGCAACAATTACATTACTAAGTAATGCAATATAAAAACAATAAGAAATGATTTATTCCAAGAAACAAACCATTCAACAAAAATGCAAAAAAAAGCTCTCTCTCTGCAGTCTGGAGTGCATTGCTGTTCCATGGTGAATCGTGATTGGCTACATGAGAAGGAGAAGGAGTATGACCTCTCTAGGCTTACAACAAGCAAAGAAATGGTGATGTCATCCATATGAATGTCTCATCTCACCAAGGTGCTAATGCTACATACCCTTCATTTGATAACCAAAATGCAAAGGATTTCCAATCTGATCCATATCACTCAGAATGTCTCTCAGAAGATGAGAGAGAGAAAGAAGAAGAAACAGAGAAACGGATGGAGATGATAAGGCTTTTATATCTGTCAAATATATAATTGAATCACTGCAGTACAGTCCAAGCAAGAGTGGAAAGACAGAAATATACAAAATATGGGATATTTCTGATGGGGGAACAACCCTTTATTATACTGTTGAACAATCAAACATTAACAATGTGACATTAAAATGCATTAAAGCCCTGTGTAACCATTACTTAAAGGATGAATATGGCAAGCATACAAGGTGTAATAAAAAGATGATACAGTATACAATAAGTACCTGTATAGATTCTACATTATTGTTACACGAAGAGTGCTAAAAGAAACAGTAGTCTTTTCCATAAGCAAAATATTCCACGTCACACACTCTGTGGGAAAAAATGTATTGTTATAATACCCTTTCACAGCTGACATATTACCATTGATAACTGAAAAAAAACAGTGTAAAGGTTATCCAAGCCATTAAAAGGGTAGGTGAATAACAAGTTGATAACCTGTGAAAAAAGAAATGGAAAGTGTCCATTGCAACAATCCATGACATTGCATAATAGCTGTGGCTGAGGTGAACGTGATCCAAGCCTTGATTGCTGTAAGCCTCATGAGCTTCACGAGCACAAACAGGCTGCCGAAATACCCCCAACATCCAGGGTCATGCTTACTGGGCTGGATATAGAACATTTCACATTGCATGGCTAATTTCCTTCACCTGTCTGTCATGTATCCTGGATTATTATGTAGAGCAAGGCACAGACATAATATGGCTTTAGAGCAAGGAGTTTTAGTTTTTGTGAACAATACCAGTCCATAACCACTGTCTTATACCTGCAAAAGTTTTATGTCCCAGGTCAGTTTATAAACAAACATACAGGTTGGATCGATTTTTGGTTCTCAGGTACCACATTTCAACCATCACTGAAACTAGGGTTAAACAAATTGACAGCAACCTTCTATTTTCTCCAACGTTTTCTGAGAGTTTTAAAACTACTGGTAATTCTTTCCTCCGAATGAGGTCCTAGGTCAACCTCTTCAAGTGTTTGTTTGCCACTCTAAGACGTGTTATCGGATTATTGGTGGAAGATTATGGCGGCCTATTCAGTGTTGATTGACAATGTTTTATATAATGAGGCATTTCAGGAGCTTGCGCCGTACCATAAGCAGTCCTGCAGAATCTGGTCAATATATGACAACTTAGTTTAAACTGCTTAATCCTTGTGAGAGAACTCTGAGCTGATCGTCCCCAGACGTTATCCACAGACTGGCCACGGACTGGAGCCATAAAACGTACCATTGTCGTTAAATGTACCAGAGAAATATCCTTGCTTAGTAAGTGAGCTTATGCAAGTTTGGCTCTCAAACCAACTACCCGTTTTGTCAAACTAACCCACCCCCTGTTTAAGCCCCCATTTCATGTGATTGGAATTAGGGGGGTGATTAATAAGGAGAGGAATGACTCTTGAATGTGCCAGTTTAGTGCTTTTGCTACTTATGTAATAATGCTGCTGGATTGGTTTAAAAAGGGCCAGAGTCCCTAAGGAATCTTTTCTCAGTGATTGAGGGAGGGAGGACAGGCTCTTTTCACTTTCAGAGGTGCATATAAACACATAATTCAAAAGTAAGCGTGAGAAGGGGAAGGGGAGGAGGGGTGTAAAAAGTGTTTCTCAGCCAATCGCTTTTTGAAGGCACTGTCCTGGGCATGGCCACACGCCAAACCCTCCAGATAAATGGATGGTGGCGTGCTAAAAGATGTCCTTTAGGATGTGATGAAGCAGGTGCATTATATTCAGTATAATGCCAGCTATATTATTCTTAGCGGTGATGAAGATGGAAGATGTATTCAATTTAAATACCAGTCACCAACAAGGTTCAATCCTTTGGAGATGAATGTCAGGCAGGTAGCCTAGTGGTTAGAGCGTTGGACTGGTAACTGAAAGGTTGCAAGATCGAATCCCTGAGCTGACAAGGTAAAGATCTGTCGTTCTGCCCCAGAACAAGGCAGTTAACCCACTGTTCCTAGGACGTCATTGAAAATAAGAATTTGTTCTTAACTGACTTGCCTAGTTAAATAAAGGTAAAATAAAAAATACAGTGGAGGCTTGGCACCAGATGACGAAGTATGGTCAATCACTAGCCATTCTTTACTAGCCGTCCTGTCCTTCAGCAAATACCTTTCTCCAGGATTGCACGCCAGCATTTCCCCCTTGTTATTAATGTCCAGAGTTTATAGGTAGGGTGTGTGGAAGGTACTTCAGCCTGTGAGAGAGGGGTTCAGAGATGTGACCATTTCAGCATTGATTGGACCCTTAAGGAGGAGTCACGGGGAGAATGGAAGAGGGGTGAAAAGGGAAGAGGAGAGGGGAGGGGAGAAGGGAGGGTAGAGAGAGAGAGTAGCTTAATGGGAACTTTAGGGCAGGATGAGGGTGAACTTCAGTACTGCATAGAAAGGAATTTAAAACCATATGTCACTCTATTAAAGACAGAGCATTTACAATCTATTAATATAACTATTGCACGGTCCTCATTTAAAATACTTTTTTCTCCTATTAGATCAAAAGGAGAGCGACATCTAAAAGGCCTAATACGATTACTGTCATAATTACTCCAGGCTTCAGCGCAGACAGGCAACACAGGCCTGGGGCTCCAGATGTCGGAGCTGGAACGTCATTGGTAAGCTGTCAGAGTTACTCAGTCTTATCTCCTGGGATGCTCTCTGGATGGATGCTTAACAAGACTGTAAAAGAAACAACAATTTTGTCATACAGGATTCCTCTAATGCTTAAGTAACTAACATTTTACTGCAGTGGGCTAAATCAGGGTCACACAGAGTGTTTCTTGGTAGTCTTCAACAAAAGTAAACACCTAACACACATGGTCATGGGCTTAAAAAAAGAAGACACCTGTATCATGTCAGATATGGAGTTGAAATGTATTCAGTTTTGAGTTTGAATCCAAATATTACAATTTATATACATCACAGAAGACTGAAATATAACAAAACCGTTTGACATAGAAACACCAGATTTTCGGCGGGTTTAAAAAAAATCATATTTGTTAATTATGAAATTATGAAAAATAATAATAAGATTTCACCCATGAGGCCACAAGCTAATTTGACTGCAGGAAAGGGTTTTAAGGAGGGACCTCCACCAAAAACATGACTGTGGTTTCAATTTCAGCTGGAACATATATTATGTTACAACAAGCAACTGCAAATGGAATGTGGCACAGAGGAGCCAATACATGGAAACTACCTTTATTCTACAGATCTATTCCCAAGCCCCATTTGGAAAGTATTCAGACCCCTTGACTATTTCCACATTTTGTTACGTTACAGCCTTATTCGAAGAAGTTTGTAACCACCAAGACTCTTCCTAGAGCTGTCAGCCCGGCCAAATTTAGCAATCGGGGGAGAATGGCCTTGGTCAGGGAGGTGACTAAGAACCCGATGGTCACTCTGACAGAGCTCTAGAGTTCCTCTGTGGAGATGTGAGAATCTTCCCGGAAGGACAACCATCTCTGCAGCACTCCACCAATCAGGCCTTTATGGTAGAGTGGCCAGACGGAAGCCACTCCACAGTAAAAGCCACATGACAGCCCATTTGGAGTTTGCCAAAAGGCACCTAAAGGACTCTCAGACCATTAGAAACAAAATTCTCTGGTCTGATAAAACCAAGATTGAACTCTTTAGCCTGAATGCCAAGCATCACATCTGGAGGAAACCTGGCACCATCTCTACAGTGAAGCATGGTGGTGGCAGCATCATGCTATGGGAATGTTTTTCAATGGCAAGGACTTGGAGACTAGTCAGGATCGTGGGAAAGATGAGCGGAGCAAAGTACAAAGAGATGCTTGATGAAAACCTGCTCCAGAGTGCTCAGGACCTCAGACTGGGGTGAAGATTCACCTTCCACCAGGATAACAACCCTAAGCACACAGACAAGACAAGGCAGGAGTGGCTTCGGGACTCTGAAGTCTCTGAATGTCCTTCAGTGGCCCAGCCAGAGCCCGGACTTGAACCCGATCAAACATCTCTGGAGAGACCTCAAAATAGCTGTGCAGCGACGCTCCCCATCCAACCTGACAGAGCTTGAGAGAAACTCCACAAATACTGGTGTGCCAAGCTCGTAGCGTCATACCCAAAAAGACTCGAGGCTGTAATCGCTGCCAAAGGTGCTTCAACAAAGTACGGAGTAAAGGGTCTGAATACTTATTTAAATGTGCAATTATTATTTGGGGTTATATAAATTTGCAAAAATTATTGGATATTGTTTGTAGACTGATGAGGGGCAAAACGATTTAATACATTTTAGAATAAGGCTGTAACGTAACAAAATTTGGAAAAAGTCAAGTGGTTTGAGTACTTTCCGAATGCACTGTATATACTGTGTGCATCAGACTGGAAACACCCACACGCTTCCGTGAACCCACACACGCACACACACAAACTCATTCACACACACATTTCTGAATAGACACCGATTAGTAAATGTTTAACAAACATGTAAACATCCCAGTGTTTCCCTGTAGAGTGTCCGGTCAGACCACACAGCAAATAAAGGCCTTGTTGTTATTGGCAGATGAACAGAGTATACATTGCGAGGCTCTGTCCATAAACACCCACAGATAGTCATCTGCTTTTTAAGCCCTCATAGTTCAATTCAATCAGTATAAACTTTGCTCCCCCCATTGCCCAATTAATGACATTCATTGACCTTTAAAGGATACAGTAGACTGCTCTGTTGCCCTCTGAGATCCTCTGTACATAGAAGTGTATGGGATCATGCCGACACTGAACAAAATAAAGGATTGTTCTCTCAGCCTTATAATAATAATTTATAATAATTTATTTAACTACAGAATGATTCTAAAAGCGATTGAAAATAAAAAATAAACAAGTAGCACATAAAACTTACATGTAGCTACATAACAGAGAGTAAGTCTGGACTATTGTCAGCTAGAGTTGAACGTTTTGGGTGTTTCAAGCCTCCAACAGATGGGATCCACATAGCAGGAACAGAGGGAGGGGTTTGTCAACAGGGAAAGATGAGCAGGTACTTCGGTGGCAGGCAGGTAGCACAGTTCACTCCCCATTCAAGGTGTCTCACCAGCGCCTCGCCATCGCCGCCGTCTGACTGCCTTGTATGAGTTGAAGTTCGTTTTTAAGTTCCCTCTCACTCAATGACGACAGTCCGGACAAAACTTTGGAGGACTCCTCAGACTAAGCAATGGAATTATCACTGCCAGCTCGCCATCCATTGCAGTCCTTATGGGTCAGGAGACCTTAGAAACAACCAGAAAATAAGGTGGTGTATTCAAATCAAAACACACACCTAACTAGATCGCTAACTTGCTAGCATTGTTAGCTAGCTACAGTATGTTCAAAGAGCTGATTTGCCATCAAATTCAAGGGCAGGAAACAAGTAGTTGTAATCTAGGTGTCACGCCCTGACCTTAGAAATCTTATTTATTCTCTATGTTTGGTTAGGTCAGGGTGTGACTCGGGTGGGAAAATCTATGTTTTCTATTTCTTTGCTTTGGAGCCGAGTGTGGTTCCCAATCAGAGGCAGCTGTCTATCGTTGTCTCTGATTGGGAATCATACTTAGGCAACCTGTTTTCCACCTGAGTTTTGTGGGAGGTTATTTTCTGTTTAGCGTCTGTGCCTGACGGAACTGTGCATTTTCCCCTTTTGTTTGAGTGTTTCTTGAAAATTAAATTTCATCAGCACTTACCACGCTGCGCTTTGGTCCACTCATTCCGACGAGAGCCGTTACACTAGGCTTAATTTATACGCATTTAGCTATTCAAAACCTAAAATAAAAAGATTCAAACAAAAAACAAATAAAAAATATTAAATATTTTCTAAATGTTCAGGAATTCTCTGCCTAGGTGACCTCCCGGCGCCATTGCAAAATGTGTAGAATAGCAGGAAACATTTTCTCTCAGCCTCATGACAAATTATGTAAAATAGCATGAGATTAGCTATAAAACTGCAAAATGTTTGGACTTTTTGGGAGGACCCGCAAAACTGCACTACACTACTGGCTGTCAACAATGGACAAGCTACATGGTTTTGACTGTGCGTGGGTGGTTGGGTGGGGTGTGCTAAATGCCAGGCTGGCTGGCAGGCTAACTGTTTCTGTCTCAAACCCATCTAGGGACAATGAACCACATGCTCTGATGGGCCAGAGCAGACAACAACACAACAGCCGCGAGAAAGTCCTAAAGCACTGATTTCATTAGCTGAATCCTGCATATGTACTAAGACAGATAGCCATAGTTTGAATCATAATTTTACAATTTCAGTACAAAGGGAAATCCACTAGAAACATCAAGATCATGGTGACACAGCAGACTAAGTAGCCTGCAGGGTTTGAAAATGGCAGCTTCAAATCTACTTGATAACCATTCTTTAAAAAAGCTATAGCTATGTTGTGTCACATCCTGACCATAGTAAGATGTTAATTTCTATGGTAGAGTAGGTCTGGGTGTGACGGGGGTGTTTTTCTATGTTTTATATTTCTATCTTCATGTTCTAGTTTTGTATTTCTATGTTGGTTTTGTTTGGGATGATCTCCAATTAGAGTCAGCTGGTCCTTGTTGTCTCTAATTGGAGATCATATTTAAGTAGGGTTTTTTTCCACCTGGGTTTGTGGGATTTTGTTTTTGCACAGCTCTGTAAAGCCTTCAGAACGTGACGGTCGTGGTTCTTTGTTCATTTGTTTTGTATAGTGTTCTGAGTTTTAAAAAAATAATATTTATCATGAGCACTCAACACGCTGCACCTTGGTCTACTCCTTACGACGAGCGTCACAGTTTGGACAATAACCTAATAAAATATAATGATGTAAGAAGATTGAAATTCCATTAGTTTCGAAGTTTGGCAACTTCATATAGTAATGATACATTACACATCAATATTAACAGAACATTGCAGCAATGTTTTGGGAACTACTTGTACTATCGTTAAAGTATGTTTTTAGAACAATTCTGGATCCTCATCCACCTTACAGAATAACTTTATAAGAGCCTTGCAGGAATGTTTCTTGTTTGTTCTTATTCTTGTTGTTAGTAGTAATATCAACATTAGCTCCAACATTTTATTGCTGAAGTATGTTCAGGGAATGTTATTAGAACCATCATGTCATAATGTCACACTCTAACTGTATGAGACCATTGTAGGAATATTCCCTTCTTGTTATTCTATTGCACACACACTTTGTCGTGGCAGTATGTTCCAAGAACATTACTGGAACGTTGTGTTATTACATCCACTGGCAACCTAAGGAGAATCTTAACGTTAGCGGAACTTTCCAGTAATGTTTTCTCAGAACCAATTGAATTGAATCCCGACGTGATTGCTGAAGAATGTTTGGGGAACGTTATTGTCATAACGTCACAGTATATCTTTATGAGAGCATTGTGGGAATATTCCCTGCTTGTGGTTATGTATGTTTTTAATAACATCTCCATCAACATTAGCAGAATGTTCCCGTAATGTTTTCTCAGAGCCATTTCGATTGCTCTGCCATTTTGTTGCGGCAGTATGTTCTAAAAACATGACAGATACATTGTGTTATGTTACCTGGAAACCTAATGAGAATGTTTGGGGAATGATCTGTGGTGGTTGTTGTTACAGATGTTGTGGGCAACATTTTAGTGAACTTTAGGAGAACATTCCAAGGATATTAAATTTGCTAACATTTTCTAAAACATATATATTTGTTATCAAAACATGTTTTGGGGATGGTATCATCTTAATGTTAGATAAAACCCTAACTACAACTTAAGGGGAATCTTAGATAATGTTCTGGGAATGTTACTGGTTTGCTGGGAGGCGTCTGACATGCAATATCAAGGACTTATACAAAAGCAATATTGTCTACTTAGATTTTTACATTTCAGTCATTTAGCAGACACTCTTATCCAGAGCGACTTACAGTATGAGTGCATACATTTTTGCACTGGGAATGTTATAATCACACCCATCCATAGTAACTGTAATGTGGTCCTCACTTTCCTAGAAACACACAAACGTAAGCCTTGTTGAGACCAGGGGCTGGAATTAACAACTGCTTGTCAGATTCTCTATTAGAACATCAGCTTTGACAGTTCGACTACTACACGTGAAAAAAGAAGATAAAAGAAACCTGAGGAGTATTGGAGATTGTAGTGTGTTAGTGACTAATGCAAGTTTGAACCCCAGGAAACCTTTATCATTTGCACGAATTGGATTCGTAGAATATCGCAAGAATTGCAAAAATCTTATGATATCATACAAATTGAAAAATGTGTTAACATAACACAAAATGGATGACGTAGTGTGACGGCCCTGAATGTTTCTGAACCGTCTCAGTGCTTCTCCTTCAAATAGGGCGCTATCCCTTTAATTCTCAATTAATTAGTGCTTCTTCTTCCAATAGAGCGCTTCCCCTTTAATTCCCAATTAAATAGCCAGCATCAGCTGCGCAAAAGTGGAGTTGTGATGGAAACATGAATGAGGATGTGTTCGACCCTCAGTTCTGAAGCGTCTCTCTTCCGTTTGTTGTGTTGATGTAAAAGTGTGCTTTGTGTAGCCTAATAGAAAATCTACCCAGGATCGGATCCACTCTTTGCCTCCGTGGACTACACCTCCGTTGGTTTTCGTGGCCTTTCTCCGCTGGAGATCTGTCGGCGGATTGGATTCTCTGACTGACCGACTGACTACAACCTTTTTTGTATACGGTATTTCATTTGTTTTGGGTGTGATGTATACCATGATGAATTATGTAGTTAGTTGTAGTTGAGGATTTATTGAAATGTGTGGTAAAATATTTGTTCTTTTCATTGCATGATTGACACTGTGTTTACGCTACACTGTATGAACGGACACCCATTGCGTGACTAAGGTCAGTTGAGTTCCCTGAACTTGTTTACCGGGCTGGACTCTTTTTAGGCCCGAGGTACAGGACATTTCTGAAGGAACCAGAGCTGTTTAAAGCTCCTTATTGTTATATTGTTGTGTGTGTGTGATCATTTATGTTGTTAATACATCCACGCAAAAGAATACAGTTGTTTTGAAGTTATTTCCATTGTTTTAAGGGTTCATGAAACGTGTATTTCCATCCTGACATTTACATGAGTCCTTTGTATTGGTGTAGACTTGACGGACCAGATGGGACTCATTCCCTATCAAACTAAAAGGAGAAACTAATATTTTCTCTGGTAGGCACAACCTACCTGGCACCCCTATAAATTATAACCTCAAGTCAAAACCGTTACATAAAAAATGGCACCCCAGATGGGACCTCAACATTGAGAAATAACCAAAGCAAATCTTTTGTGTGGAATTAAAACAATGGATTCACCCCAAGAAAATGTGCTCATCCATATCATACCTGTCAATGGGAATACACAGGGCCATTCTGACCATCGAGCCGACAATACAAATCATAATGTTAATGGAGTTGATTTGGGCCAGAGCCCTGGGAATCTGAATGCTCTGTCTGGACCACAGGCCACAGGAGGTCTAACCAGCTACTCCCTTATTGACATGGATCTGTGTGGAAGTACTGAGCTAGCCCTCCCTCTGACGCCCAACCTTCCTCTATTGTCTGGTTTATCTCCAGAGGTTGTAGTCTTACAAGATGACATTCTTGATATTCGTCGGACTCAACAACATCTCCAAACTTTAATCCACCATAAATTCAAATGTCTGAGTGAAGAGCAACAACAGAGTGCCATGGAATTCAGAAATTCACTGAGCACTCTAACCCACACGCTGACAGAGCTCAGTGAGAGTGGAAGACGAGATGTTACTGGTGCCATGGACAAGCAGTTTGACTACCAACAAACCCAACTCACTGCCACTCTCCAGTGGCGCTTGCAACATCATCACACTGAGGTCCTCAAGGACGTTAATTCCGTTTTTTTTCCTCTGGTTAACACTGTAGACCACTTGCAGAAAGAGCTCTCTAATTGTGTTAAAATGTTGGATGACGTGTCTGTTGACATGGCCTCCATTAGGCACAACTCCTTGCACAGAGCTTCTCTGGTGTCCACTTCTGTTCAGACCACTGAGGGCCAAGCTGGAACCTCAGAACAGCTAAGACGAGGCCATGCTGCAGCCACCCCTTACAGGATGCAATCCACCATGCATCCTGGTGTTCATTTTCATGGTCCGATAACTCCCTCACCCTCTACTTCCTCAATCCCTCCTAGCTCTTTTGTTCATGGTGATTTGAGTAGACGTCATGTGGGGGCGATGCCCATTAAATTGCAATTTCCCACCTTTGGGAAAAAGGATGACAGTCCTGATCCGCTAATGTATCTGGAAAGATGTCGTGACTTTCTTGCCCTCAATCCCCTGGCTGACGAAGAACTCCTTGCCACATTGAGGAATGTGTTGCATGGGACAGCTCGAGACTGGTGGGATGTGGCACGTCTCACCACTACCTCCTGGGCTGACTTTGAGGCCAAGTTTTCCTCTGCATTTCTGTCTGAGGACTACACAGATGAGCTGGCAGACAGAGTCAGGAATCGAGTGCAAAGAGAGAAAGAGAGTATCCGTGACTTTGCATATGGTTACCACTCCCTGTGCAGAAGGTGGAAACCTGGCATTGAGGAGGAAGAGGTCATTAAATTGATCTTGAAGAACATCAACCCACTACTAGCCAGTCAACTCAGAGAAAGAGTCACCACTGTTGATGGACTGGTTCGCCTGGGACAGCAGTTTGAGAAGGACAGAGAATGCCAACAGCAATATGAACAGAGAAAGAAACAGACACCCAAACCGTTACCCAAGCCAGACCATCAACAACAGCCAGAGTATCCAGCCAAGACACCTCCCATGTTCTGTTGGAGATGTAGCCAAAAGGGACATTCTTCAGCCACATGTCCAAGACCATATCAAGTAAACCCTTCCAGAAACCACAAATCACAACAGGCCAACACACCTAACTCCCTTCGCAGGAACGACCATCCTACTCTGGGTGCTTTGACCAGAGTTGAAACCCCAAGAGTCACTGCCTACGCCCCCCCAGCGACATCCCCTTCCTTTCAGTTAATACCGCACCAACTGGTGGTACCCCTGTCCATAGGTCCATGGACAGGAAGAGCCATCCTGGACACCGGGTCATCCTACACACTGCTCAATGAGAAACTGTGGAAGGAGGTTAAAGGTCCACACTACAACTTGAAGCCGTGGACAGAAGGTCCACTCTATCTGGCTGATGGTGAGGCTAAACGACCACTTGGATGGAGTGAGGTAGAGTTCCGTCTGTGTAACCACTCCTATATGATTCCTTCTGTTATCCTACAAACCAAGAACCTTGCTTTTCCTGTCGTGTTGGGAATTGATTTCATGTACTTCAGTGGTGTCCAGATTGATATCGCACACAATTGCTACTGGTTTCCATACAATCCGAGCAAGAAGCATTTCTTCCAGTCAGAAGCTACAAAGTTACATGATTGGGGTCCAAATGTGGCAGTCTTCTCTGCCATTGCTCCAGTACCACTAACCCTTGATAATCCTTCTGATGATCTCCTTTTACAGGCTGTGAGAAGAGCTCAGCTGGAACAGCCAGAAGAGTTAAGGCTGTTGGAACAACTGCAGAATAACGCTGATGTATGTACTTCAAAGCTGGGACGTACCGGGCTCCTGAAGCACAAAATATTCCTTACACAGGAAATGCCGATCAAGCAGAAGCCATATCGTTTGTCCCCAGCAAAGCGAATCATCCAAAAGGGACTCATTAATGATATGTTGACACAAAATATAATTGAACGTTCATCCTCTCCCTGGGCTGCTCCTGTTGTCCTCATCCCAAAAAAGACCGGTGGTCTTAGATTTTGTGTGGACTATAGGAAGACCAACAAGGTTTCCCAGACTGATGCCTATCCTCTTCCCACCATCCAAGAGATCCTGGAGTCATTGTCTGGTGCGGTTGTGTTCACTACCCTTGACCTCAATAGTGGCTATTGGCAGGTTGAGATGGACCAAGAAAGCAAGGACAAGACTGCTTTTGTCTGTGCTGAGGGCTTGTTTTCCTTTAAGGTGATGCCTTTTGGATTAAAGAATGCACCTGCCACTTTCCAAAGACTCATGGAGATTGCGTTAGGTGAGCTCAAAGGGAAGATCTGTTTCGTCTACCTGGACGATATAATTATCTACTCCCAGACCAGAGAACAACATTTTCAAGATCTTCAAGCAGTGTTGGACAAGCTAAGGGAAGCTGGTCTGACATTGAACATGAAGAAGAGCAACTTCTGCCAAACCTCCCTGAAGTTCCTTGGACATATTGTGTCTTTTGACGGCACTCATGTGGATCCCGAAAAGACCAAGGCGGTACAAGATTTCCCTGTCCCAACCACACTCAAGGCCCTTCAACGGTTCCTTGGGATGGCTGGATGGTACCATCGGTTTGTGTTGAACTTCTCCCAGGTGGCAGAACCCCTCAACGCATTGAAGCGAAAAGGTGCGAAATTCCGATGGACGGCAGAGTGCCAGACCTCTTTTGAAACCCTGAAACGACACCTCGTCACACCTCCCATTTTGGGTCATCCCAACTTTGATTGCCCTTTTATTGTTTACACTGATGCAAGTGATGTTGGACTTGGTGCTGTCCTAGTCCAACAGACTGGACTTGGCACTGAATAAGTGCTAGCGTTCGCCAGTAGAACATTTAATGGAGCAGAACGGAACTACTCCACAACCGAGCAAGAGTGCCTTGCAGTTGTCTGGGCTTTGGAAAAGTGGAGGTACTACCTGGAGGGAAGACACTTCACTGTGGTCACTGACCATTCCTCCCTTGTGTGGGTGTTCAAGACCAACAAACCAAGCACCAGACTTATCAGATGGGCTCTACGGTTGCAAGAGTTCACCTTTGCAGTAGAATACAGGAAAGGAAAATACAACACTGTTCCAGATGCCTTATCCAGAGCTCCTGCTGGTGGTAATGGTGGCCCTCATCTTACATGTGCTACTGTCCTGTCAAGCAGTCGAGACTCACCCAAAACTGACTTTCCCATCTCTGATGAGGTCATTTGGAAAGCCCAACAGGATGATCCAGAAGTACAGGCTTTGTACCAGACTATCCTGGAAGATGGAGAAAAGATGGTCAATCCTACCACCAAGCTGACCATCATTGAAGACAAAGTCTACCGAGTTGTACAACTACCTCACAGAACACTATACCAAATGTACATACCTGAAACTCTACGCCTTCAACTGCTTCAACATTTCCATGAAGACCCGTTAGCTGGTCATTTGGGCAGGTTCAAAACCTACAAGCGGTTGCAAGCATTACTGTACTGGCCACATCTGAGCATGGATGTGAAGTCACACATCCAAAACTGTCAGGTTTGTCAAATGTACAAACCAGAAGGTAGAAAGCCTGCTGGCAAGTTGCAGCAAACTGTGGTTACCCGACCTTGGGAAATGTTAGGAGTGGATTTGATGGGTCCATTTCCTAGAAGCTCCAATCAGAATGTGTACATGCTTGTTTTTGTTGATTACTATTCCAAGTGGGTGGAGCTCTTTGCCCTGCGTCAGGCCACAGCAAGGACAGTCTCTAACATCCTTACGAAAGAGATCCTGACTCGCTGGGGAGTGCCTGATTACATCCTGTCTGATCGAGGTTCCCAATTCGTCTCTGATTTCTTTGAGGAGACCTGCCAAAGATGGAACCTGAGACAGAAGTTGACCACGGCCTATCACCCACAGACCAACCTCACTGAGAGAGTTAATCGAACCTTGAAGACAATGGTTGCTTCCTATGTAGGGACCCAGCACAAACACTGGGACAAGCACCTTCACGAGTTTCGATTTGCCCTGAATTCTGCTGTGCAAGAGTCCACTGGAGTCACACCTGCAGAGCTGAACCTGAGTCGTCCCCTCCGAGGACCCTTGGAGATGGTGCTACAGCCCCAGCAGGTTACTCCAGACGCTGCTTGCTATGACCAGGTAGTCCATCTCCACAACTTGAGAGCTCTTGTCTCAAAGAACATGATCCGGGCTCGACTCAAGCAGAAGCGAAATTATGATAAGAAGAGACGAGACATGCAGTTCCAGCTTCGTGATCGGGTGTGGCTTCGCTCTCATCCTTATTCAAAAGCTGAACAATTCTTCTCGGCCAAGCTTGCTCCTAAATGGCAAGGACCATATAGGATTGTGGAGCAGAGCGGCCCTTTGAACTATCGAGTGGTGAAAGAGGACACAGGTGAAGATATGTGCGTTGTCCATGTCTCACGCCTTAAGGCCTGTTACCCCTCGGCTAAGGAATTGGAGGAGATTGAGCGCCGCAAGGTCCTGGAGATCTTTGAAGAGGAAAGTGAGGAGACTTTTCTCGGATTCCCAGACCCAGAAGTCTCACGTCTTAAGGCCTGTGACCCCTCGGCTGAGGAGCATGAGCGCCAAAAAGTAATGAATATTTTTGTAGAGGAAAGTGATGAGGAGACCTTTCTCGGTTTCCCCGACCAAGATGTGCCTTCCAGGGCAATGGTCGGCTTTTTCCAGGGGAGGGGGTGTGTGACGGCCCTGAATGTTTCTGAACCGTCTCAGTGCTTCTCCTTCAAATAGGGCGCTATCCCTTTAATTCCCAATTAAATAGCCAGCATCAGCTGCGCAAAAGTGGAGTTGTGATGGAAACATGAATGAGGATGTGTTCGACCCTCAGTTCTGAAGCGTCTCTCTTCCGTTTGTTGTGTTGATGTAAAAGTGTGCTTTGTGTAGCCTAATAGAAAATCTACCCAGGATCGGATCCACTCTTTGCCTCCGTGGACTACACCTCCGTTGGTTTTCGTGGCCTTTCTCCGCTGGAGATCTGTCGGCGGATTGGATTCTCTGACTGACCGACTGACTACAACCTTTTTTGTATACGGTATTTCATTTGTTTTGGGTGTGATGTATACCATGATGAATTATGTAGTTAGTTGTAGTTGAGGATTTATTGAAATGTGTGGTAAAATATTTGTTCTTTTCATTGCATGATTGACACTGTGTTTACGCTACACTGTATGAACGGACACCCATTGCGTGACTAAGGTCAGTTGAGTTCCCTGAACTTGTTTACCGGGCTGGACTCTTTTTAGGCCCGAGGTACAGGACATTTCTGAAGGAACCAGAGCTGTTTAAAGCTCCTTATTGTTATATTGTTGTGTGTGTGTGATCATTTATGTTGTTAATACATCCACGCAAAAGAATACAGTTGTTTTGAAGTTATTTCCATTGTTTTAAGGGTTCATGAAACGTGTATTTCCATCCTGACATTTACATGAGTCCTTTGTATTGGTATAGACTTGACGGACCAGATGGGACTCATTCCCTATCAAACTAAAAGGAGAAACTAATATTTTCTCTGGTAGGCACAACCTACCTGGCACCCCTATAAATTATAACCTCAAGTCAAAACCGTTACAGTAGTACACAATTAGATGAATTAGTACACAAAAAACTTGGACAGGTTTTGGCTCGTGAGCCCCACTTTCAAAACTAGTGGCTGAAATTATACAAAAGTTTGAGAGTGCATCTTTAAAAGTAAAATGTATTTTAATGACACAGAGGTGGAGGGATATGCTGTATAGCCTAGGCTACCGCTGTTTTATTAATGTAATGACTCATGTGTAGTCAGAACTGAAGAACACTCAAGGTGTACCTTAAGGCAGTGTTGTCTATGCAGCACTTCTTTATTTATGATGAACAAAAAAGTAAAGCGAGTTCCATAATGCTCCAATGGCCAGTGGTATCTCATCACCATCTGTTCCTAGCCAGCAGCCTGCCTCAGAACACTGTCCAATCAGGCTTTAACAGGAAGTGATGTGAGCCAGAAGAAAAATGCATGTTGTCAGCTATGCAATGATCAGCCCATATATTTATATCATGTACAGTGCATTTGGAAAGCACCTTTGGCAGTGATTACAGCCTCAAGTCTTCTTGAGTATGATACTACAAGCTTGGCACAACTGTATTTGTGGAGTTTCTCCCATTCTTCTCTGCAGATCCTCTCAAGCTCTGTCAGGTTGGATGGGGAGCGTTGCTGCACAGCTATTTTCAGGTCCCTCCAGATATGTTCAATCAGGTTCAAGTCCGGGCTCTGGCTGGGCCACTCAAGGACATTCAGAGACTTGTCCCAAAGCCACTCCTGCGTTGTCTTGGCTGTGTGCTTAGGGTCGTTGTCCTGTTGGAAGGTGAACCTTCGCCCCAATCTGAGGTCCTGAGCACTCTGGAGCAGGTTTTCATCAAGGATCTCTGTACTTTGCTCCGCTCATCTTTCCCTCGATCCTGACTAGTCTCCCAGTCCCTGCTGCTGAAAAACATTCACAAAGAATGACGATGCCACCACCATGCTTCACCATAGGGATGGTGCCAGGTTTCCTCCAGATGTGACGCTTGGCATTTAGGCCAAAGAATTCAACTTTGGTTTCATCAGTCCAGAGAATCTTGTTTCTCATGGTCTGAGAGTCCTTTAGGTACCTTTTGGCAAACTCCAAGTGGGCTGTCATGTGCCTTTTATTGTGGAGTGGCTTCCATCTGGCCACTTTACCGTAAAGGCCTGATTGGTGGAGAGCTGCAGAGATGGTTGTCCTTCTGGAAAGTTCACACATCTCCACAGAGGAACTCTAGACTCTGTCAGAGTGACTATCAGGTTCTTGGTCAACTCCCTGACCAAGGCCCTTCTCCCCCTGATTGCTCAGTTTGGCTGGGCGGCCAGCTCTAGGAAGAGTGCTTGGTTCCAAACTTCTTCCATTTAAGAATGATGAATGCCACTGTGTTCTTGGGGACCTTCAATGCTGCAGAATTGTTTTGGTACCCTTCCACAGATCTGTCCCTCGACACAATCCTGTCTCGGAGCTCTACAGACAATTCCTTCGACCTCATGGCTTTGTTTTTGCTCTGACATGCTCTGTAAACTGTGGGACCTTATATAGACAGGTGTGTGCCTTTCCAAATTATGTCCAATGAATTGAATTTACCACAGGTGGACGTCAATCAAGTTGTAGAAACATCTCAAGGATGATCAATGGAAAAAGGATGCACCTGAGCTCAATTTCGAGTCTCTGCAGAGACCTGAACATAGCTGTGCAGCAACACTCCCCATTCAACCTGACAGAGCTTGAGATGATCTGCAGAGAAGAATGGGAGAAACTCCCCAAAGACAGGTGTGCCAAGCTTGCAGCGTCATACCCAAGAAGACTCAATGCTGTAATCGCTGCCAAAAGTGCTTCAACAAAGTACTGAGTAAAGGGTCATATATACTTATGCAAATGTGATATTTCATTTTTTTAAATGATTATTATCAAAAATGTTAAAAATAGTTTTTGCTTTGTCATTATGGGGTATAGTGTGTAGATTGATGAGGGAAAAAACTATTGAATCAATTTTAGAATAAGGCTGTAATGTAACAAAATCTGGAAAAGTCAAGGGGTCTGAATACTTTCCAAAGGCACTGTATATCAAAGAAAAATGTAGCCCAAAGCTGCTCATGGTGGCTTACGGTGTCAAGTGTCAATGTGCAGTGGGTAGGACGGAGTTAGGTGCAGGACACAGAACTGAGTAAAAAACGTACTTTACTCGAATAAACCACAAAAATAATTCCACGCAGGGAAAATACTCCAGCTCACAGAAATAGCGAACACTTAACAACGAACAAACACGCACAAAAACCATGTGGGAACCAGAGTGTTAAATAGGGAATAAATCATAATGTAATGGAAACCAGGTGTATACAATAAAGACAAAACAAATGGACAATGAAATGTAGATCGGTGGCGGCTAGAAAACCGGTGACGTCGACCGCCGAACGCCGCCGGAGCAAGGAGAGGCACCAACTTCGGCGGAAGTCGTGACAGTACCCCAGCCTTGACGCGCGGCTCCAGCAGCACACCGACACCGGCCTCGGGGACGACCCGGAGGACGAGGCGCAGGACGATCCGGGTGGAGCCGGTGCAATTCCTGCAGTAAGGAAGGGTCCAGGATGTCCTCCACCGGCACCCAGCATCTCTCCTCCGGACCGTACCCCTCCCACTCCACGAGGTACTGAAGGCCCCTCGCCCAACGCCTTGAGTCCATGATGGCTCGAACCGTATACGCCGGGGCCCCCTCGATGTCCAGAGGGGGCGGAGGAACCTCCCGCACCTCAGACTCCTGGAGTGGACCAGCCACCACCGGCCTGAGGAGAGACACATGGAACGAGGGGTTAATACGGTATTCAGGGGGGAGCTGTAACCTATAACAAACCTCGTTCAGCCTCCTCAGGACTTTAAATGGCCCCACAAACCGCGGACCCAGCTTCCGGCAGGGCAGGCGAAGGGGCAGGTTTCGGGTCGAGAGCCAGACCCGGTCCCCCGGTGCATACACCGGGGTCTCACTGCGGTGGCGATCGGTGCTCGCCTTCTGCCACCTGTTGGCCCGTTGCAGGTGCACATGGGCAGCGTCCCATGTCTCCTCCGAGCTCCAAAACCATTCATCCACCGCAGGTGCCTCGATCTGACTCTGATGCCACGGTGCAAGGACCGGCTGATAACCTAGTACACACTGAAAAGGAGATAGGTTAGTGGCGGAGGGAGTTTTGGGCCATCTCTGCCCAGAGGATGAAAGCCGCCCACTCCCCCAGCCGGTCCTGGCAATAGGACCGCAGAAACCTACCCACATCCTAGTTCACTCTCTCCACCTGCCCGTTACTCTCGGGGTGAGAACCTGATGTGAGGCTGACCGAGACCCCCAGACGTTCCATAAATGCCCTCTAGACCCTAGACGTGAACTGGGGACCCCGATCAGAAACTATATCCTCAGGCACCCCGTAGTGCCGGAAGAAGTGGGTGAACGGCAGGACTTAGAAAACCGATCCACAACGACCAGGATTGTTGTGTTTCCCTGTGACGGAGGAAGATCCGTCACGAAATCCACCGATAGGTGTGACCACGGCTGTTGTGGAACGGGTAGGGGTTGTAATTTCCCTCTGGGCAGGTGTCTAGGTGCCTTGCACTGGGTGCACACCGAGCAGGAGGAAACATAAACCCTCACGTCCTTAGCTAAAGTGGGCCACCAGTACTTCCCACTAAGACAGCGCACCGTCCTACCGATGCCAGGGTGACCAGAGGAGGGGGACATGTGGACCCAATAGAGCAAACGGTCGCGGACAGCAGACGGAACGTACAGTCGCCCAGCTGGACACTGGGTGGGAGTGGGCTCTGTACGTCCAGCTCCCACACCACCGGTGCCACCAGGCAAGAAGCTGGAAGTATGGGAGTGGGCTCCATGGTCCGCTCCCCTGTGTCATACATCCGGGACAGTGCATCTGCCTTCGCGTTCTGGGAACCTGGTCTGTAGGATAGGGTGAAAACAAAACGGGTGAAATACATGGCCCACCTTGCCTGGCGAGTGTTCAGTCTCCTCGCCGCCCGGATGTACTCGAGATTGCGGTGGTCAGTCCAGATGAGGAAAGGGTGTTTAGCCCCTTCAAGCCAATGCCTCCACGCTTTCAGAGCCTTTACGACAGCCAGTAGCTCCCGGTCCCCCACATCATAGTTATGCTCCACCGAGCTGAGTGTCTTCGAAAAGAAAGCACAGGGGCGGAGTTTGGGTGGCGTACCCGGGCGCTGAGAAGGCATAGCACCTATCCCAGCCTCGGACGCATCCACCTCCACTATAAATGCCAAGGAGGGATCGGGATGAGCCAGCACTGGAGCCTGGGTAAACAGAGCCTTCAGGTGACCAAAAGCCCTGTCCGCCCCAGCCGACCACTGCAGTCACACCGGTCCCCCCTTCAGCAAGGAGGTAATGGGAGCTGCTACCTGACCAAAGCCCCAGATAAACCTCCAGTAGTAGTTGGCAAACCCTAAGAACCGCTGCACCTCCTTTACCGTGGTGGGAGTCGGCCAATTACGCATGGCTGCTATGCGGTCACTTTCCATCTCCACCCCTGACGTGGAAAGGCGGTACCCTAGGAAGGAGACAGACTGTAGAAAGAACAGACATTTCTCAGCCTTCACGTACAGGTCGACCGAGCAGCCTCGCTACTTTTATAGCCTCGCTACTGTATATAGCCTCGCTACTGTTATTTTTCACTATCTTTTTACTGTTGTTTTATTTCTTTACATACCTATTGATCACCCAATACCTTTTTTGCACTATTGATTAGAGCCTGTAAGTAAGCATTTCGCTGTAAGGTCTACACCTGTTTATTTGGCGCAAGTGGCAAAAAATGTTGATTTGATTTGATTTCCCAGGATATAGACATATCTGATATTGGCAGAAAACTTACATTCTTGTTAATCTAACTGCACTGTCCAGTTTACAGTA
The DNA here is from genome assembly GCF_901001165.1 of Salmo trutta. Lineage (NCBI taxonomy): Eukaryota > Metazoa > Chordata > Actinopteri > Salmoniformes > Salmonidae > Salmo > Salmo trutta. The sequence goes on along the minus strand of NC_042982.1, from coordinate 9,689,122 downwards.
GCTATTACAGTGAAATAATACCATGCTATTGTTTGAGGAGAGTGCACAGTTTTGAACATGAAAAGTTATTAATAAAGAAATTAGGCATATTTGGGCAGTCTTGATACAAAACAATACATTATGGTCTTTCTCTTGCACAAAAAAATACAAAAAAAGGTAGGTTTTTTCTTTGTATTATCTTTTACCAGATCTAATGTGTTATATTCTCCTACATTCATTTCACATTTCCACAAACTTCAAAGTGTTTCCTTTCAACTGGTACCAAGAAAATGCATATCCTTGCTTCAGGGCCTGAGCTACAGGCAGTTAGATTTGGGTATGTCGTTTTAGGCAAAACATTTAAAAAAGGGGCCAATCCCTATTAATGTAAGCTTGGCAGGGAATGAGAGCGAGGTGGTGACAGCTTTGAATGTAGCGTAACCACTTTCTCTACAACATGTATGAGTAGAAAGTTAAGTCTCCAAACTGCCTGCACATTGCAAGAACAGCTTGGACATACTGTACCCTTACCTGTACATGCCTTACAAAGTATATACTGTATACAGTGTAAGAGTGTATGAGTGCATACAAATACACTACAGTACATGTTAACATTAAAGCCAGGACACCTGCCTCTTTGTGATACTCTTAATTTCCACTGCAGGAGCTGTTATTATCATGCAGTTATTATCTAACAGCCATAAAGGTGTATACACATACAGGTAAAGGATACTCAATGAGGGGCTGTGGAGTTTGATGGAAATCATTATGCCAACTCAAACTTGCTGCCTGGGACCCAGCACCTTCCTTGTGGCCCATTTCTGACAAAAATATACTTGGACAGCCTGCTGAAGCCACTAGCGTCATTCGACCCTGCAGCTGCCCTCAGTATCCTACCCTAGCTGTGTGCAGATGGCCACGGCGGACCATATCCTTCTTAATATCTCCCCAAGTGAACAGTGGCCATACCAGACTGGGTACTAACTGCTGCCTGTTACCTCATGGCCTTGCTTACGTGACTGGAGGGATAGGTACTGGTATCGTTTCTGTAACGATTGGCGTCGGGTGATGAGGAAGCGGACCAAAACGCAGCTGGGAGCGAACACATGTTTATTCTTACAGACTGAAATAACACGGTCAAAACAGAGAATAAAACGTTTCGTTACTGCTCAAAGACCAGGAGACAACAACCCACAAACATCGTGGGGGGAAAAGGAACTTAAATATGATTCCCCAATCAGAGGCAACTAGCGACAGCTGTCTCTGATTGGGAATCGACAGAACCCAACATAGAAATACGCCCCAAAGCAAGGCTATACCAAAAACATAGAAAATAAACTATAGAAATGCCACACCCTGACCAAAATAGAAGAGTTCACCTGGTCAGGGCGTGACAGTACCCCCCTCCAACGGTGCGTACTCCCGGCGCACCAACCTAAAGTCTATTAGGGGGGGGACCCGGGTGGGCGCCTCACCCTCGGTGGAGGCTCTGGCCCCGGGCGTGTTTCTCCCCCTGCCTCCACCCTAGCCCTACCCCTCTGGCCCGGACTGGACCACGGTGGAGCGGCATGCTCAGGCTCCGGAGCGGAGCCGCCGACCGGAACAGGACTGGTTACCGGTGGACCGGACACAGGCCGTGCCGGACTGTGGACACGCGTCGTGGGCCTGGTGCGGGGAACAGGGACGGGCCGGACAGGACCGGGGACACGCACCACCAACCTGGTGCGGGGAGCCGGGATGGGCCGGACAGGACTGTGGACACGCACCACTAACCTGGTGCGGGGAGCAGGAATGGGCCGGACAGGACTGGGGACACGCACCACTAACCTGGTGCGGGGAGCAGGGACGGGCCGGACTGGGGACACGCACCACTGGCTTGGTGCGGGGAGCAGGGACGGGCCGGACTGGACTGGGGACACGCACCACTGGCTTGGTGCGGGGAGCCGGGATGGGCCGGACAGGACTGTGGACACGCACCACTAACCTGGTGCGGGGAGCAGGGACGGGCCGGACTGGACTGGGGACGTCTGGCAGCTCGGGACAGTCTGGGCAGTCTGGCCACTCCGGCAGTTCAGCGCAGTCTGGCCACTCCAGCAGTTCAGCGCAGTCTGGCCACTCCGGCAGTTCAGCGCAGTCTGGCCACTCCGGCAGTTCAGCGCAGTCTGGCCACTCCGGCAGTTCAGCGCAGTCTGGCCACTCCGGCGACTGTTGACTGGCGGGCAGCTCCGACGACTGTTGACTGGCGAGCAGCTCCGACGACTGTTGACTGGCGGGCAGCTCCGACGACTGTTGACTGGCGGGCAGCTCCGACGACTGTTGACTGGTGGGCAGCTCCGACGACTGTTGACTGGCGAGGCTGGGTTCACGCACTTGAAGCCTGGTGCGTGGTGCTGGTACCGGATATATAGGACCATGGAGGCTTACTGGCGGTCTCGAGCTTAACCCTGGCATCGCCCTTTCTGGCTGAATGCCTACTACCCCCTGGTAACTGCGGGGCGCTGGTATAGCGCGTACTGGCCTAAAAACACTTGGCCTCGCCATAACACCCATTACCCCGAAGCATAAGCCCTGTCCATTAACTGGCCTCCGAGAAACAGTCCGGGGATTTGGCCTGGGGCTCCAAACTTGCCCCGCAAAACTCCCCTTGTGCCCCCCCAAAAAAAATTATTGGGGAGGCCTCTCGAGTTTCCTCAACTCCTCGTTCCTCTGCTGCTTGGTCCTGGTTTGGTGGGTTGTTCTGTAACGATTGGCGTCGGGTGATGAGGAAGCAGACCAAAACGCAGCTGGGAGCGAACACATGTTTATTCTTACAGACTGAAATAACACGGTCAAAACAGAGAATAAAACGTATCGTTACTGCTCAAAGACCAGGAGACAACAACCCACAAACATCGTGGGGGGAAAAGGAACTTAAATATGATTCCCCAATCAGAGGCAACTAGCGACAGCTGTCTCTGATTGGGAATCGACAGAACCCAACATAGAAATACGCCCCAAAGCAAGGCTATACCAAAAACATAGAAAATAAACTATAGAAATGCCACACCCTGACCAAAATAGAAGAGTTCACCTGGTCAGGGCGTGACAGTTTCATAGACATGGGCATGACCATGTTTAAGACACAGGGTAACCCTATCACAAGGAGAAACATTGTCATGTTCACACAAGCACTCATGTTCACAAAGTTTCAATTTCATTTCAAGCACACAACCTACTAATTATCTTATCGCCCTCCTCTTTCAACTTGTCCTCCATTCACTCAGAGTTCAATGAGCAAACAAACATAGGGGGAAAACAATAAGCTGGAGTTATTGCGGTACACTGGGTGGTATCAATCTTGTTTAAAACAAATGTAAACAGAGGTGTATTTATAGAACCTGGTTCATAACGGAACACTTCCACAAGCAAACAGTCCTGCTGTGCAGCATCTATGGCATCTGGCCATGTCTTTTCTCCTCAGCTGCAGTTATTCTGAACATGCAGAATTGCTCATTTTGGCATCTCAGTAGATTAGTGTTGTGTACACGTAAAGTAGACATATTGCAGACATATTGCTTGTTCCGAGGAATGCAATGGTGGATTTTATGTTCAGACACAGAGAGCTGCTTCAGTGGACTCAGAGATCACTGAGCAATGAATGACCCTGAGCTAGACATCATGCTTTAGATTCTGTGGGATTGTATCAGATCTTTTTTATACATTTGTCAATGAATCCACCATGATACTATTACATAAGAATGTTATGTTTGTTTTCGTTGCTCTGTAAGACATCATCGTTTAAAAACAAGGGACATCTTGGACTCCATAGATAAACTAAAATCATTCAAGTACAGCAGTAACTCAGCAAGACGCCTGATTGACTTCTGTGAAAGGCTGCTTCTTAAAAAATTTAACTGTGGGGAATTAGCAGAATCCCCACCATAGAGGAGCAGAGGCTAAATGAAGCCCATGAGTCATTGTCATGGAAGTGTTCCATTATGAACAAGCAGCCTACCCAGCTGGCAAATTTTGCTCCTTGGAAGTGGTGGGAACGTATGTTTTTGGTTTCACAGTGGTTGTAGGAACAAAGCCATACGTTTCCTGACTGGTAAAACAGAATGTTTTTTAAATGTTCTGAGAACAGAAGTGAAAATTTTGCCTGTTCTGGAAATGTTTATTTTTGGGTTGCAGGGAGGTTCTGAGAACGTTTTACTCTGCTCTGGTTACTTGGAAGTTAAGTTCCTGTTAAGTTTTATTAACGCTCTTAGAACAGAATTTATCGGTTATTTAGATTTTTTTGAATAACTTCCTTAAAACTTTTATGAACGTTTCAATACAACTTTTAATAACACTGCTAGCTTTTAAAAAAAACTATTTTGAACTCCAAGCACAGATAGAAATTAATTTCCTTAGGTATTAACCATGCAAACATGTATTTTTTATTATGACACGGCATCAGAACCTATGATCTTCTTTTCTCTATCCATGGAATTACTCCAATGTGCCCACAGGATGGAGCTAGAATGCCATGTTTTTTTTTTACGCATACAAAGTTATTAATTTTAGTCTATTCAAACAGACCCCATTTCAAAGGAATCATGCTCTCATTATGATCAGGTGAGGCCAATTAGTGGGCGTGGCCATCACACCTGAACACACTTAAGGATGTGTTCGTAAAATCGACCTGGAGTGCCAAAATGCGCTCAGAATGCGTTGTCAGATTATCAGTTTGTAAATTCAGAGCGTTTTGCTCTTGGTGCGTTCAGAGCGCACACTGGAAGTCTGGCCGAGGAGTAGGGATGATCCGAGCGTTCTGACCTCACAACGACAGTCAAGCACCCAAGTTAACTGGCTAACGTTGGCTAGCTTGCTAACTACTTCCAGACACAAATGAGAACACCTCACTCTGACCATATAACTCGCCCTAGCAGAGCTGGTTAGGCTGTTTTCATGTTAACCAAATCGTTGGTGACTGTAACTATGCTTCTTGACACAATTTAATTCTGCTTTTTTGCAGGACATATTCAACGGGTGTTGAGCATTCGTAAATTCATCAGTTATTCTGCGCTCGAACGCACCCCAAGATAAAGGATAGAGTTTAGTTGATGCTGAGAACGGAATGTATGTATTTAAATAACATTTTTAGAATGTTCTCTGAATATTACTAAAGTTCTCTTGTATTCTTAATGTTTCTCAGAACAATTTGAGAACTTTAAATAGAACCATGAGGACACATTATGCTTAAGTACTGAATTTCCCACAGAAGAGTGTTGTTTCTTAAAGGTTTAATATGCAGAAATCGCTATGTCATTTCCTGGTTACTAAAATTCTAATATTTCGCCTAATTTCAGTTTGTGACGAAACAATCATTGTACCATCTAAGCCAATGTGAAATATCTTTTCAATAACTACAAATATTGTATTTTCAGCTATTTGAAGCTGGTGTACAAAAACGAGAGTAAAAGATGCAAAAACAAAACTTGGAAAGCATAGAAATAGCGCACATAGAAGAGATCTACTGCATCTTAGACTAGCTTTCAATGAGAATGACAGATCTATAACTAACGTTTCTATGTTCATTTTGCTCGGGGTCGCCCAAAAAGTTACATATTGCAGCTTTAACGTTCTTGGAACAATTTGAGAACATTTAAACTGAACCATGAGGAAACCTGTAGGAAACGTTGAACTGAAATTCCCACAGAAGAATGTTGTTTCTTAATGTTCTCTGAACTACTTGAGATTATTCCCAATGTCAAACCAGTTGGAAAACGTTCCTAAAACATTATCAACATTTAAATTAAATGTAACTATGCTTGAACTTTTAGGATACGTTCTGTTAAAGTAATGAAATACGAAGAAATATGCTGATAATGTTCCAAAGCCAAGCAACTATTCTGCACCATTTCCAGAAAGTTGTGGGAAGGTTGTATGCAAAATAACCATAGGACAACCATGCTCGCACCAATCTCTAAGAAACATATTGTTCTCTGAACATTGTGTGCTAGCTGGGTACGCCATCAAAGACACACATCAAGCCCAAACACTGCAGACTGCATAACACACACCACACACAGTGACACAGTTCAAACATCAAACATACATAACCAATCAACATGCCCCCATGAACACACACACACTCACGCACACACACTGAAGCATGCCCCGCCCTTCACCTGTGGGGTGGGACCAGGGCTGACATTGAGTGATTATAACAGTTTACCGTAAAATGAATACCGGTAAGCAAGTGTGGTCACACCTTGTTATCACAGACAAGAGCATGACAGGTAAGCATGACAGGTAGTCTCTTAAACGCTTTAGCTTGTTACCCCCACAGGGTTCCTGGATACACACAGTGTGTATCATGGGGCGTGGAATTATTGGATCCGTTGATAAAGATGATAGAAATAATAGAAATACTGAGCTATATTGTGTGCAACATTTTTTGTTTTTGTATTATATTATATTATTCTATACTAACACAATTGCCTGGAGAAATAGATTTTGTTTAACAAGTAATGAACAAAAATCGCGAAAAGATTCAAAAATGTTTTATGAGATTGGAAAACACATTGGGAAGGGATCTCAGACCATTCCTCCATACAGAATCTTTCCAGATCCTTGATATCGTTTGTGGACTGCCACAGGTTTCCAATGGGGTTCAAGTCCGGAGACTGAGATGGTAATGGCAAAATGTTTATTTTGTGGTCAATTAACTTTGTGGATTTTCAAGTGTGCTTTCGGGTTATTGTCTTGTTGGAAGATTCACTTGCAGCCAAGTTTGAGCCTCATGACAATCAGGTTTTTGGCTAAAATGTCCTAGAACTTGGTAAAGTTGTCACGTCCTGGCCAGTATAAGGGTTAATTGGTATTGTAGTTTGGTCAGGACGTGACAGAGGGTATTTGTTTTATGTGGTTAGGGGTGGTGTTTTTTTAAAAAGGGCATTTGATTTAAGTATTCTGGGGTTTTTGGGCACTGTTCCTTGTTTACGTATTTCTATGTTGATCTAGTTAGTTGTATGTCTATGTTTGGTTAATTGGGTTGGACTTCCAATTGAAGGCAGCTGTGTGGTGTTGCCATTGATTGGAAGTCCTATATTAGCTGGGTGTGTTTGTCTGTTTAATTGTGGGAGATTGTTTCTTGTTTTGCCGAGTGAGCCTTTCAAGACTGTTTCGTTGTTCGTTTTGTTTCGTTTTGTTGTTTTGGTGTGTTCATTCTGAGTTAATAAATGTCAAGATGAGCGTACACATACCTGCTGCGTTTTGGTCCTCCATAACCCACGACAACCGTGACAGAATCTCTCACCTAACCAGGACCAAGCAGCAGAGGAAGGAGCAAAGGAATTTTGATTTGGACAATCGGGAGAGATGGACTTGGGAGGAGATCTTGGGGGGAGAAGGCTCCTACACTTGGGAGGAGATCCAAGCAGGAAATGATCGCCTTCCATGGGGACAGGTGGTAAGAGAGAGGGAGGAAAGGCGAAAGGCTGGTATGGACCGGGAACGTTTCCCAGGGACACGACTGGCGTTGAAGCACGAGAGGCACCCCCAATAATTTTTTTGGGGGGGGGCACACGGGTAGTTTGGCTAGGCCAAGGAAGAGCCAGAAGCCAGCTACCCGTGGTTATATGGAGGAGCGTATGAGGTGGAGAGCGCCATGTTTCGCTAAGGAGCGCACTCTCACCCATACGCACGCACAGTCCGGTGCGCGTTATTCCAGCCCCTCGCAGGTGCCGTGCTAGAACGGGCATCCAGCCTGGTAGGCGGACCCGGAAGTGCGTCAGCCCAGTCCGACTCGTCCTGTTCCCGCTCCCCGCACTAGCCTGGAGGTGCGTGTTCCCAATCTGGTACGTCCAGTACCAGCACCACGCACCAGGCTTCAAGTGCGTCATCCCAGTCCGACGTCGCTAGAGCTGCCCGTCAGTCAAGAGTCGCCCAGACTGCCCGGAGATGCTAGAGTGGCCAGACTGCCCGGAGATGCTAGAGTGGCCAGACTGCCCCGAGCTGCCAGAGTGGCCAGACTGCCCCGAGCTGCCAGAGTGGCCAGACTGCCCCGAGCTGCCAGAGTGGCCAGACTGCCCCGAGCTGCCAGAGTGGCCAGAGTGGCCAGACTGCCCCGAGCTGCCAGACTGCCCCGAGCTGCCAGACTGCCCCGAGCGGCCAGACTGCCCCGAGCGGCCAGACTGCCCCGAGCGGCCAGACTGCCCCGAGCGGCCAGACTGCCCCGAGCTGCCAGAGCGGCCAGACTGCCCCGAGCTGCCAGAGCGGCCAGACTGCCCCGAGCTGCCAGAGCGGCCAGACTGCCCCGAGCTGCCAGAGCGGCCAGACTGCCCCGAGCTGCCAGACTGGCCAGACTGCCCCGAGCGGCCAGACTGCCCCGAGCTGCCAGACTGCACCGAGCTGCCAGAGCGGCCAGACTGCCCCGAGCTGCCAGAGCGGCCAGACTGCCCCGAGCTGCCAGACTGGCCAGACTGCCCCGAGCTGCCAGAGTGGCCCGACTGCCTGGAACGGCCAGAACCGGAGCCACCTCCAGATATAGGTGGGTTGGGGAGGGGGGTGTAGCACAGTGCCTTCGTTGACGGCAGCCACCCTCCCTCCCCTCCCTTTAGTAGGGGGGAATTTTTGTTTTGTTGTTTGGGGTTGTTGTTTTTTTTTAGGTGCTTCCGGGGTTAGCACCTTTAAAGGGGGGGTACTGTCACGTCCTGGCCAGTATAAGGGTTAATTGGTATTGTAGTTTGGTCAGGATGTGACAGAGGGTATTTGTTTTATGTGGTTAGGGGTGGTGTTTTTTTTAAAAGGGCATTTGATTTAAGTATTCTGGGGTTTTTGGGCACTGTTCCTTGTTTACGTATTTCTATGTTGATCTAGTTAGTTGTATGTCTATGTTTGGTTAATTGGGGTGGACTTCCAATTGAAGGCAGCTGTGTGGTGTTGCCTTTGATTGGAAGTCCTATATTAGTTGGGTGTGTTTGTCTGTTTAATTGTGGGAGATTGTTTCTTGTTTTGCCGAGTGAGCCTTTCAAGACTGTTTCGTTGTTCGTTTCGTTTTGGTGTGTTCATTCTGAGTTAATAAATGTCAAGATGAGCGTACACATACCTGCTGCGTTTTGGTCCTCCATAACCCACGACAACCGTGACAAAAGTTCAAGATGCTGTTGACCTTAACTAAGGGCCCCAGGACCAGTGGAAGCAAAATAACCCCATAAAATCAAAGATACACCACCATATTTTTCATGTCATATGACCAGTAAGTTGTTAGCTCTCACAACATCAGCAAGGGCTCTGAGAACCCATTTAACAGTATAGAGTTTCTCCACTCGGTAACCCAATCACTGCTAATGAAGTATGTGTCACGAGTTAGAACAGTCAATCCCAGGATGTGTATACACTACTGGGGATTCCATGGGCCACAGTACTGCATTCAGCAGGGGACCCAGAGTGAGAGGATGGGGACCCTGAGCGCAATCTGTTGGGTGACCTTCTCTCAACGCCATCTGCTCCCTGGGCATTAGCAACAGGTGTGACAGGAGAAAAGCTGTGGGTGTGTCACCACTCAGGAAAAGCTTGAGGGGTGTGTGTGTCTGTAGGAAACTCTAGGGGCGAGATAGACATATTGTAGAACTGTCCTATATTCTCTAAATTCAAAAACAGCGGTGTGAGGGTATAGAGAGTGTGTGCTCTATAATCATGCTTCTACATGTAAAACATTGCTCCTCCTTATGGGATGCCAAAACAGAAAATGTCTGGAATGTCACACCAAACACATGAGAAATATTTCAATGTTACTGAGACGCTTTTTTGCATTTATAAACACTTCTTCTGATCAATAGTCAAGGATAGTAGTCAAATGGGAGTGGAGCAATACCAAATGTTGCAAGAATATGGAATAGAATAATTTCTTAGGTCAATATCCTCACTCATCATCCTGTCCTAGAACTTATTAACGTGTTGTTTGTTACCAAAACACTTTCCCAGAAACATGTGGTATTTCATTATTACGTAATGGTAAAGGAAAGAAGGCTCCATTTTGGAATTGAACCACATGTACTCTACATGGCAAGGGTCAATCAGAGAGGGACAGTTGTTGATTTACTGTATCTAAAAACAGCATGCCTTCATGGAGTGTCTATCAGGTACTGATGAGTACAACATGTTGGATGACCAAACGCACCTAAAATCAGATGCTCGTCTGCAATGGCGGGCCAGCCATTTTATGTTTATCAAAAACATCTGCTTTGAATTTCAACAGAGAGAATCCACAATCGTTTTTCCATATAACCCTCTAAGTTTTCCTAAAACATGGTGACTCAATCAAAAATAAATCCATTATTGTTTAAGAACGACTGCACTTCTGATTCCACTTTGTTTTCATGAATGCTCATAAAAAAATGACTGAAGGAAAACGAGAGTAGTCTTGGGGTAGTATCATAGCCTAGTATCGTAACTGCATAGCCTATCAAATAATGACTTGTAGCTTGCTAGCTAACGTAGAAAACTTAGCTACTTAACAACAACACACCAGTCTCAGGTTTGATGGTTGACAGTCCAAGTAGAAGCTAGTCGGATGTAATCCATATCCTGGCCATCTGCCGAAGATTGTTGAACAACTTTATGGAAGCCCATTTTCACTAGAGTAGCTATTTTCCGAGTAAGGGCAAGTACTAACCACACGTCTTGTATGGGGAAGACATTCCAGTGGGCGAGTTCGTTTTTCAACCATTCCATTGTTCCTCCTAAGGAGAGGTCTCTGCCCGGGGCATCGGCCATGCAAAGCGAACTCACCCTGTATTTTCCCAATAGGCAAAAGGGGGCATGAATTGTTGACATAATTGTAATCCAAAGCCTCAAGTAAGTCATAACGCAGTCACTTACCAAATTCAGTTCTGGACAAGATTGACTTCATGACAAAACTTTTCCTATTTACACTTCGTAGTCAATTTATGACACTAGAATAAATGTTTCTGACTCATATCGATTTCTTAGCAAAATCCCAAACTAGGCTATAACGTTAATACTAAATGAATTCTCTACCTTGAAAAAAAGTACAAAGATTGGCTACAGTTCATACTAGATGTTGCCAGATGGGGGACTGGCATTGTAGGCAAACATTGTTTTTGCATGATATTTGAATATTTTCGATGGCCTTGTGAAATTAGCAATTATTTAAATCACATAATTTACTTAGAAACAAATTAGTAGACATTTTGGAACCTGTCATCCCATACTTTGAAGGTTTTCTTGTCCAACTCAGATCAAAGACCGAGCGGTCAGGTTCAGCTCCCTAGATCGCCAACATCTCCAGGTGTCAGGGCTGTGGTGGTGAACTGTAGTTTAATCCCTGACTGTTGAGGCTGAAAGAAATATCTCTCTCCCCCTCTATCTTTCTTTCTCTCCCTCCCTCTCCTTCTCTCTCTCTTCCTCTCCATTTCTCTTTCTTAATCAAAGCTTAGCTGTCTACATTATTACAGCTCCTGGGTCTAAGGCACTTCATCTCAGTGCTAGTGGTGTCAATACAGATACCCTGGTTCGAATCCAGGCTATATCACAACCAGACGAGATCGGGAGTCCCATAGGGCGGCACACAATTGTCCCAGTGTCGTCTGGGCTTTGACGGAGTAAGCCGTCATTGTAAATAAGAATTTGATCTTAACTGACTTGCCTAGTTCAATAAAAAAATTCAATTTAAAAAATACTCCAAGGTCAGTCGCCCATTATCTGTTTGGGGAGGTGCTGTCCAACCAAAAACTGCTAACTCTTAATGCCACACACAGATGTATTGAGCCAAAAGCAAGCAAGTCAGTCATGTAAACATTGACTACAAGGCATCCATCAACATCTACTACAAGGCATCCATCAACATCTACTACAAGGCATCCATCAACATCTACTACAAGGCATCCATCAACATCTACTACAAGGCACCCTCTTAGCAGCGTACTCTAAATTCTATTTGTACTGTATGCGGCTCCACAGAAGCAAACACAACTACAGTGCAGGCTGAAACGAACTAACAGCAAAGGACTGTAAAAGCACTCTAGAGAATGGCAGGTTGTTCACGTGAAATGCAACCATTTGAAAAAACTGTATGTAGCCTACTGATAGACGGTTTCCCCTTCGCCTGACTAGAAGCTATAGATATTTCAACAGTCAATTAGTCAATTCAGAACGATTCACAACATGCAGGATGAATTTGGTGTTCAGGCAAGCACGTCTCAGCTGCTGCCTCTCGGCTGTAGTGAGAGTGTGAGACCAACTTGACCACTCGTTGACAAGCCTGGTGGCAGCTCTCTTTGTGCAAACATGTTAAATAAAACAAAAGCCACAAGCTTACTGGACTCCCACTGTGATGATTGAGAAAGGTACAGTAGCAGTCATTTGGCTATGTATGGGAAAGCCCTCATCTCGTACCATAATCTACAGTACATTATGCAATGTGGAACAGACCAAAATACCTATATTAAATGATCATCAACAGGCTTCAGACATATGGAAAATCCCTCTGAAAAGCTTTTGTCTTTCTGGTGATGTTAATATTAGCTAATCCTGATACTGTTTAAGATGTGAGTTAGTGTTTCATTGACATTGTAGCATTGACACCCCAAAGCCACGAAGCTACAGTGTTATGAGATGGAGCCTCTGGCAGTGACTCAACAGATATGAGTTAGGGCCTACCATACTGGCAGTCATTAAATCTTGTTTTATATGTGCTGTCCTTACTCACTTCCCAGCCATTGTTGCCCGCATAACTGACTGGTTTATACTTGCCATTAAATTATCTTAATTAAATTGAATCATCCCGTATGATTTATGTTTATATAGAATCAAGAACAAACAGCCAAACTGCATAAGCGGTCACAGTGAAATTGGACCTTAGTTGTCCTCAATGTGACTGTTTAACACTTCAAAAGGTCTGGTGAATGGTATCACTTGTATGTTGTTGTTTACATCTATGCAGAGGCCCTTTGATCCACTAGGAGTTCATTAAAGTAAAAGTTAAGTAAGTCATGACATCTATGCATGTGAGTAGCTGTGGAGGCTCCTCAGAGGAGGAAGGGGAGGATCATCCTCAGTGAATTTCATAAAAATAAAAATTGTAAAACATTTAAAATGTTATCCTTTTTACATTAAACTACACTAAATATATTCACGTCACCAAATAATTGATTAAAACACACTGTTTTACAATGAAGGTCTACAGTAGCCTTAACAGCACTCTGTAGGGTAGCACTATGGTGTAGCCGGAGGACAGCTTGCTTCCGTCCTCCTCTGGGTACATTGACTTCAACAAATACCAAGGAGGTTCATGGTTCTCACCCCCTTCCATAGACTTACACAGTAATTATGACAACTTCTGAAGATTGTCCTCCAACCTATCAGAGCTCTTGCAGCATGAACTCATATGTTGTCCCGCAAATAAAAAAGGATCAGTGAATCTAGTACTGAAAGCATAAGCTACAGCTAGCTAGCACTGCAGTGAATAAAATGTGGTGAGTAGTTGACTCAAAGAGAGAGAAAGACAGTGGTTGTACAGTTTGGAACAAATTAATTTCTTCCAAAATGAATGAGAAGCAAGAGAGCGATGGAGAGAGAGATTGTCATTTATTTTCAGTTTCACTTACTTAGCTAGCAAATGCAGCTAGCTAGTTTAGCCTACTCAAACACCCTGCTCAAACAGAGGGATGCTATGTTAGCTTGCTGGCTATGGCTATCCAGCACAACACTCTTCCAAGTCAAGGTAAGTTTTTTGGTTTTATTACATTTATTGCCCCTGGGGCCCGCCGGTGTAATTGCTAAACTGCTTACTGACTGTACACTGTAACATTACTGCAAGATTGTGGCGGGTTTACTAACTTGTTAGTTCTATAAGTTATATTGACTATGATGTTACTTTAGCTAATATAGTGACAACGATGTAGGCTGTATGTAGCGGTTATGATATGGTTTGGCTTGGAAAGTTTTTTTCGTCAGGTCACATACAGCTGATATGTTGTGCATAGAAGTCCACAAGCGAAGGGAAAAGGTACGAGGAGAAGAGCGCATACATGTGAGAAGGAATACAACGTGGCTACTTCATAGTGAACATTGTTTAGGAGTGATCAGGGCTGTATTCATTCCGCCGAATCTGTTGAAAAAAAATTATTCAATGGAAGTAACCTGAACGAAATGGGGATAAACATACCTGAATTTGTTGAATAAAAACTCTCGTTTGGACTAATGATTACATCATCTGTCACTGTCTGGCCATGTGTCACTGTCTGTCACCCCAACATTTTCTCTCAACCTGTGTGCACCTAAGTTGTAAACTTTCATTCATAGGCTAGGTTGTAGCAAGCTCATGATGAGTATAGGCAAAATTCGAGTATCATGTATTTAGTAGCCTAAACCTATCGCTGTTACATTCAACTGGGTGAATGGAATATTAATGACAGTCATCCAATACGCTGTAATCGAAATAAGGCCATGCTCATGAAAAAAATAAACATCCTCCCTCATCTTAAACGGCACTGACTGACACTGGTGAGTAGCCATAGGACCACATAGCATCTGACAGCTACTGTACAGTCTAGCTGTCAAATGCTCACCAGATAATACCAGTCAGTTAACATGACCTTTATGAATTATGAAGCCTTTAAGTGCTTTATGTGCTTGTTTTGATTACATACTGTAAATGCATCACAATTCACAAAAAAGGACGTTAGCTGATGAAGATTATGCCATAGAATAAAACAAATAAGATTTCCTAAGCCTGTGTTTGGGGCGGCAGGCAGGGGCGAAAATCTGATATCAACTTTGGAGGGGACAATTACATGAAATTTTCTCAAGAGCAATTCCTGAGGGGGACACCAAAAGTAGTGCTGTAACACATAGCCTACATTATAATATGTTAAATGTATATTGATGAACAATAATAACTACTACTGGATAATTGATAGTTAACTGAAGGGTTGTCCCAACTTGTTCAAATGTTTAAATCATTATAATACTACTACAAATTATAGTTATAGCAGTGTTCCTTATCAGTCCAGTATATATGCAGGCATTTGTATTTACAACCAGCAATACCAAGAAAAGCCAGTAGATAGCAATGGTACTGTACACTGTGTATGGGTGCAGTTTTCATAAATACAATGAGCATGATGTGATCTCGTCTAAAATAATCTCCATTGAGAACCAACGCTTGTCTCAGTATTGAATTGACCTTTATATTTGACTTTTTCTGATACATTTACATGGTCATTAAATATGTGCC
Source organism: Salmo trutta (assembly GCF_901001165.1). NCBI lineage: Eukaryota > Metazoa > Chordata > Actinopteri > Salmoniformes > Salmonidae > Salmo > Salmo trutta. The sequence continues at coordinate 9,673,917 of NC_042982.1, read as the reverse complement.
ACTGGCCTGAGTCTACTACAATAGATTTACAACAACAAAAAGCTCCAAATAAGTACAATTCTAAAAGCGAAAGAACTACTTAAATGAATAACACAAATAAATCAACCAAAATATCCTTCAAAAATACTTATTTATTGTTCTATCAGTGTCTCAACTCTTCAAACAACAGCTATGGACACGTACACTACCGTTCAAAAGTTTGGGGTCACTTAGAAATGTCCTTGTTTTTGAAAGAAAAACACATTTTTTGTCTATTAAAATAACATCCAATTGATCAGAAATACAGAGTAGACATTTTTAATGTTGTAAATGACCATTGTAGCTGGAAACGGCTGATTTTTAATGGAATATCTGCACAGGCGTACAGAAGCCCATTATCAGCAACAATCACTCCTGTGTTCCAATGGCACGTTGTGTTAGCTAACCCAAGTTTATAATTTTAAAAGGCTAATTGATCATTAGAAAACCCTTTTGTACTTATGTTAGCACAGCTGAAAACTGTTGTTTTGATGAAAGAAGCAATAAAACTGGCCTTCTTTAGATTAGTTGAGTATCTGGAGCATCAGCATTTGTGGGTTCGATTACAGGCTCAAAATGTCTAGAAACAAAGATCTTTCTTCTGAAACTCGTCAGTCTGTTCTTGTTCTGAGAAATTTAGGCTATTCCATGTGAGAAATTGCCTAGAAACTGAAGATCTCGTACAGCGCTGTGTACTACTCCCTTCACAGTACAGCGCAAACTGGCTCTAACCAGAATAGAAAGAGGAGTGGGAGGCCCCGGTTTGAGAAACAGACGCCTCACAAGTCCTCAACTGGCAGCTTCATTAAATAGTATCCGCAAAACACCAGTCTCAACGTCAACAGTGAAGAGGCATATGTTTTATTGTATTGAGTGGTGGAAGTAAAGAAATGTCTAACATATCCTTTGTTTAAACTACTTTGAACTACTTACTGGAGGTCAGGATCAAACCATTGTGAGGCAAAGGGTGGGTGTCACAATCTTTTGAAACTTATAATCATCACAAGTGCTTTCATTGCATATTATTGAAATGACATAGCTATGTTTACAGTGATATATTGGGGGGGACAAATCATATTTTTACCCTCCCCTGGAATTTCCACATACGGCGGCAGGTACCCTAGTGGTTAGAGCATTGGGCCAGTAACCAAAAGGTTGCTGGATCGAATCCCCGAGCTGACAAGGTAAAAATCTGTTGTTCTGCTCCTGAACAAGGCAGTTAACTCACTGTTCCCCGGTAGGCTGTTATTGTAAATAAGAGTTTGTTCTTAACTGACTTGCCTAGTTAAATAAAGGTTAAATAAAAAAATACCACATACCTTGTTTTTGGCGTTTATCCACAACCCCTACAAAAACCCGTTAATTTCCCCAAAGGCTTTGTCCAACGAACCATGGCAGAGTTAGTGCCTACAAAAAGATACCATTACTATTGCGCTCTATAGCTACACTGTTTAGTACAGTATAAAATGAATTAAGAGGGAAACGAAGGACACATGAACAAACAGCAGCCTATGTTTATGTGCATTCTCCCATGAATAAACTGAACTGACACACATCATCCATTCTCCTGATGTGACCTGATTTCGTCTATAGCTGCTCGAGGCTGACATAACACGATCAAAAGTAACCTGCACTGAGGTCTGGCCAAACATGAGTAGTACAGAAAGCAGAGTTGTATGTGATCCCTCTCATGTTGGGATTACAGTAAGATCAGAAAGTATCACTAAAGACTTAAGACCTTTTGAAAGTCAGCCTACACGGTAGGCCTACGCCTAAATTTGATACTACGGATTACGAAAAACAATCATGCATACTTGTCAAGCATTCTTTAGAGTGAAAAATTATTTTTGATTTATAATAAATTCTTCACTTGCACACAAGAAAAACAGGATTAAAAATGATTTACACTCGTTATACAACATCACCTGTTCCTCAGCTCACATTAGAATGAAACCCTCAGTAGCTATTCGCTAATCATCCGGGGCTGCCCCAGATTGATTTAACCTCGCTCTGATCAGTGTTCACACAGCATAGCATCCAACTAACACGTCCATCCAAAAGAGACCTGGCTCTTAATGAACTTAGTATGGGTCTATCATGGAACAGCTTTGAGTGTTTCAATTTTGCTTCAATTAAAAGGAATCCTTAATTTTTCATTGACTGGATTTGGTGTCTGTGGTCAGTGAGCAGCAGAATTCTCCGATCTTTGTCAAAGTCATAAATATTAATTGTTGAAATAACCATCCGTGTGCCAAAATGTGGTTAATTTCAATTTGCCCTGAGCGTATACACAGGTATTGTGTTAGAGGTAAAAGTTAAAGAGTATAGTGTATTTACAAGTCTCCAAGTCTTTTTTCTTAGTAGACTGTAGCACACTTTCAGCGCTCAGGTACACAATTGGACAGTGATCGTAATTTCACGTCATCACTTTGTCACGACTTCCGCCGAAGTTGGTCCCTCTCCTTGTTCGGGCGGCATTCGGCGGTCGACGTCACAGGTCTTCTAGCCATCGCCGCTCCACCTTCCATTTTCCATTTGTTTTGTCTTGTTTTCCTGCACACCTGGTTTACATCTCCTCATAATTACTATGTGTATTTAGCCCTCTGTTCCCTCAATGTCTGTGTGGGGTATTGTTTATTGTCAGGTTGGCATGCTTCCGACTGGTTTGCGCCTGGTTTTGTTTTTCACCCGCGTTTTGTGGCAGCCAGTACTTTGTACTTGGTTATTGTACTTTGTGTTCCCTCACTTGCTCTTTGGGCATTTGACGCAGTTGCGTTCTGTTCAAATATTGCCTCAGTAAAGTGCTTTGTCATCTCATCTCTGCTCTCCTGCGCCTGACTTCCATGCACCAGCTACACCCATCTTTGACACACTTCCACGGCCGGTCCCTTTAAAAACCCCAGCATGTTTTCTGAGGCAGACTAATTTTATTTTGTGATGCACTGACCGAACTAAAGGAAGGCTAGCTCCTTGCCAGTGTTCTGGCCAGTGTTCTCTGATGAAGACACTGCTTGCGTCTTCATCAGTATTAATGCAGGTCAAGTGGTGGAGGTCCATTATGGGTTATCACACCCTGCTACTGTAATTCAACGGCTCAAACACGAGACCTATGTGGCAGGGTCTACAGTCAATCATGGATTAGAAAAAGAAAACCAGCCCCGTCGCGGACACCGACATCTTGCTCCCAGACAAATTAAACAACTTCTTTGCTCGCTTTGAGGACAATACAGTGCCACTGACATGGCCCGTTACCAAAACCTGTGGGCTCTCCTTCACCGTGGCCAATGTGAGTAAAACATTTAAACATGTTAACCCTCGCAAGGCTGCTGGCCCAGATGGCATCCCTAGCCGCGTCCTCAGAGCATGCGCAGACCAGCTGGCTGGTGTGTTTACGGACATATTCAATCAATCCCTATCCCAGTCTGCTGTGCCCACATGCTTCAAGAGGGCCACCATTGTTCCTGTCCCCAAGAAAGCTAAGGTAACTGAGCTAAATGACTATCGCCCCTTAGCACTCACTGCTGTCATCATGCAGTGCTTTGAGAGACTACTCAAGGATCATATCACCTCCACCCTACCTGATCCCCTAGACCCACTCCAATTTGCCTACCTCCCCAATAGGTCCACAGACGACACAATCGCAATCACACTGCACACTGCCCTAACCCATCTGGACAAGCGGAATACCTATGTAAGAATGCTGTTCATTGACTACACCTCAGCATTTAACACCGTAGTAACCTCCAAACTTGTCATTAAGTTCGAGACCCTGGGTCTCGACCCCGCCCTGTGCAACTGGGTCCTGGACTTTCTGATGGGCCGCCCCCAGGTGGTGAGGGTAGGAAATAACATCTCCACCCCACTGATCCTCAACACTGGGGCCCCACAAGGGTACGTTCTCAGCCCTCTCCTGTACTCAATCATCAAGTTTGCAGACGACACTCATAAAGATTGCAGACGACACTACAGTGGTAGGCTTGATTACCAACAATGACGAGACGGCCTACAGGGAGGAGGTGAGGGCCCTCGGAGTGTGGTGTCAGGAAAATAACCTCACACTCAACGGGAGCACCCCCCTATCCACATCGACGAGACAGTAGTGGAGAAGGTGGAAAGTTTTATGTTCCTCGGCGGACACATCACGGACAAACTGAAATGGTCCACCTACACAGACAGCGTGGTGAAGAAGGCGCAACAGCGCCTCTTCAACCTCCAGAGGCTGAAGAAATTTGTCTTGTCACCGAAAATACTCACAAACTTTTACAGATGCACAATCGAGAGCATCCTGTCGGGCTGTATCACCGCCTGGTACGGCAACTGCTCCGCCCACAACCGTAAGGCTCTCCAGAGGGTAGTGCGTTCTGCACAACGCATCAATAGGGGGCAAACTACCTTCCCTCCAGGACTGCTACATCACCCGATGTCACAGGAAGCCAAAAAGATCATCAAGGACAACAACCACCCGAGCCACTGCCTGTTCACCCCGCTATCATCCAGAAGGCGAGGTCAGAACAGGTGCATCAAAGCTGGGACCGAGAGACTGAAAAACAGCCCATCAGATTGTTAAACAGCCGTCACTAACATTGAGTGGCTGCTGCCAACATACTGACTCAAATCTCTAGCCACTTTAATAATGAATAATTGGATGTAATAAATGTATCACTAGTCACTTTAAATAATGCCACTTTATATAATGATTACATACCCTACATTACTCATCTCATATGTATATATTGTACTCTATACCATCTACTGCATCTTGCCTATGCCGCACGGCCATCACTTATCCATATATTTATATGTACATATTCTTATTCATCCCTTTACACTTGTGTGTATAAGGTAGTTGTTGTGAAATTGTTAGATTACTTGTTAGATATTACTGCACTGTCGGAACTAGAAGCACAAGCGTTTCGCTACACTCGCATTAACATCTGCTCACCATGTGTATGTAACCAATAACATTTGATTTGATTTGACCTATCTCCCACCCCATCAAAGAGCAATGAACAGACAGAGGGGGGGGAGATAATAAGAGACGCGCATTCCTAAAGCCAGTATTGTCTGCTTCAGACCAGTCTCCTGCTGAGAGCGTGACGGCTCTAGAATCTGATCTCCCTTCATGCCTGGTAGCCCCTCTCATCCATACATACAACTCCACTCTATAATAATCAGCCACGATGAATGGTTTTCAGAAAAACACATTTTACAGCGCAGAATGCATGAAGACAAGTTTATGTTTGTTTGGGTTAGCAACCTGGACTCGGGTAGACTAACATAGTAAATGTGACTCGTTTCAGCGGTTCACTACTTCACAGGAGAACCATTTGAACATAAACTTATTTTTTTTTATCAAAATGCGTTTTTTAGGGGGGCAGAAAAGCTTCCTGGAACATGTGAACTTACATGTGCCTTAATAACAAAATTGTATGCCATCTGTAAATACGAATACAATTGTTAAATTACGAGCCTAGTTGGTTAAGCCACAGAAAAAGTCAGCAACCTTCCTGCTAGCCATGATTGGCTGAGATGATGAGTGGGCTGGACATGCCGAGAGATGAGTTCGGATTGGTTTGCCATGTAGCACGCTTCTGTCTATTTGAGCTGGTCAGTATGTGTAGGTAATCCTGTCTAACACGTTTAATATATATATATATATTGCGTAGTAGAACTGCATCAAAAGTTTTGCTCTCCACTTTCTGGAGGACCGAGTTTTGAAATCAGTGGAATTAGAGTATGATAGCTAAGGAGATGGAGAAAACACCTGTCTCCAGATTATATCTTCAAACTAAGGTCAACCATGGCATCGGTGACAGAGAGTGAGAAGCGTCCGTCCATGGATACGGGTAAGATAGTCTAGCTAGCTACATTTTCATATATTACACATTTCTCATTTTGGCAGAAAGCAGTTTTCATTTTAAGTTAAAGTGTACTGTTAGCTAACAAGCTAACATTAGCTGGCTGGCTCGCTAGCTAACGTTATGTGTATGATCTGGGTAGTAACATTATTCGTATCTCAGTGTCATTTGCTTTGCTTGTTATTGCCTAATGTTAGCTAGGCTAGGGGATAGGACTTAAGGTTAGGGTAAAGGTTAAGGTTAGAAGTTAGGTTAAAGGGTTAAGGTTAGGGGAAGGGTTAGCTAACATGCTAAGTAAACTCAGCAAACAAAGAAATGTCCTCTCACTATCAACCACGTTTATTTTCAGCAAACTTAACATGTGTAAATATTTGTATGAACATAACAAGATTCAACAACTGAGACATAAACTGACGTGATGAACAGAAATGGAATAATGTGTCCCTGAACAAAAGGGGGGTAAAAATCTAAAGTACCAGTCAGTATCTGGTGTGGCCACCAGCTGCATTAAGTACTGCAGTGCATCTCCTCCTCATGGACTGCACCAGATTTGCCAGTTCTTGCTGTGAGATGTTACCCCACTCTTCCACCAAGGCACCTGCAAGTTCCCGGACATTTCTGGGGGTAATGACCTTAGCCTTTAACCTCCGATCCAACAGGTCCCAGACGTGCTCAATGGGATTGAGATCCGGGCTCCTCGCTGGCCATAGCAGAACACTGACATTCCTGTCTTGCAGGAAATCACGCACAGAACAAGCAGTTCTGTGGCATTGTCATGCTGGAGGGTCATGTCAGGATGAGCCTGCAGGAAGGGTACCACATGAGGGAGGAGGATGTCTTCCCTGTAATGCACAGAGTTGAAATTGCCTGCAATGACAACAAGCTCAGTCCGATGATGCTGTGACACACTGCCCCAGACCATGATGGACCCTCCACCTCCAAATCGATCCCGCTCCAGAGTAAAGGCCTCGGTGTAACGCTCATTCCTTCGACGATAAATGTGAATCCGACCATCCCCTCTGGTGAGACAAAACCACGACTCATCAGTGAAGAGCAATTTTTGCCAGTCCTGTCTGGTCCAGCGACGGTGGGTTTGTGCCCATAGGCGACATTGTTGCCTGTGATGTCTGGTGAGGACCTGCCTTACGACAGGCCTACAAGCCCTCAGTCCAGCCTCTCTCAGCCTATTGCGGACAGTCTGAACACTGATGGAGGGATTGTGCGTTCCTGGTGTAACTCGGGTAGTTGTTGTTGCCATCGTGTACCTGTCCCGCAGGTGCGATGTTCGGATGTACCGATCCTGTGCAGGTGTTGTTACACGTGGTCTGCCACTGCAAGGACGATCAGCTGTCCGTCCTGTCTCCTTGTAGCACTGTCTTGGGCGTCTCACAGTACGGACATTGCAATTTATTGCCCTGGCCACATCTGCAGTCCTCATGCCTCCTTGCAGCATGACACGTTCACGCAGATGAGCAGGGACCCTGGGCATATTTCTTTTGGTGTTTTTCAGAGTCAGTAGAAAGGCCTCTTTAGTGTCCTAAGTTTTCATAACTGTGACCTTAATTTCATATCGTCTGTAAGCTGTTAGTGTATTAACGACCATTCCACAGGTGCATGCTCAATAATTGTTTATGGTTCATTGAACAAGCATGGGAAACAGTGTTTAAACCCTTTACAATGAAGATCTATGAAGTTATTTGGATTTTTAAAAATTATCTTTGAAAGACAGGGTCCTGAAAAAGGGACGTTTCTTTTTTTGCTGAGTTTAGTTGCAAAGTAGCTAAAAAGTAGTAAGTAGTTTATAATTAGCTAAAATGCAAAAGTTGTCTGTGATGAGATTCGATCACGCAATATTTGGGTTGCTAGACATTTGTGTTATACGCCACCAAACCATCCAACTTTTGTTTTCGCCTGTCTCATGTAACCATACCATACTAATTTGAGTGTGCCGGATTTAAATTTACTATGTTACATCTAGCCTATGAGACCAGGCTAGTGTTAGTGCACTGGAGTGGAGTTGAGCATGGTGTTCGGAGGCATGTTGGCCCCCCTGTTAAGCTCCTGGATGTTAAAGCCAGACAGTTCAGGGTTCTGGGGGCAGCACAGTGGGGCATCCATGTCAAATGCAAAGAGCCACAGTGGTGGCCCAGTAGTGCTGGAACACAGCTAGCATGTAAACACTTTGGATGGAGCTGGTCTCTTCGATTGACTTTACAATCTTCTTCCCATTGATTCTTCTTCACTGGATTAATGTTATGCCTCGGGTCCTTTCAAACACTAGAGCAGTGGTCACCAACAAGATCACTTTCTGATTCAAAATGCAAACTGAGATCTACCGCTCAGATTTTCGAGTCCAGCCCAAAAATAAAACAGCTAAATTCCTTGAAATTTGCCATGGGCCAAAGAAAAAAAGTGCAGCTTTATTGCTAATCTCATGCTATTCTACACACCCTGCCATGAGACAGAGAACATTTGTTGTTACACATTTTGCCATGAGGCTGAGATTTTGTTTTTGCCTTATTAGAGAAAATTTCCTGTGGTTGGGTATCCTCCAGGGGTCCCTTTGTCCCCTCTCTGTCAATGGCAAGTGTAGTCTCTCTTTGACCAGCCGCCTGAGAAGTGTGGCATGGCCATGTGGTGAAAGAGCATGAGAAGGGAAAGAGAAATGAGTAATAATAATTCATTGAATTTGTAAAGCACTTTTCTCACACCCAAGGCAGTGGGCTTGCATCAATCGAGTGTTTGCATCGGGGCATATTGTTGTTAGTAAGGTTGGGGGTCTTCTGTACAGCTGCAGTCAAAACACAGGAGCATACTGTAACTTGTGCACTGAGTGTACAAAGCATTAGGAACAACTGCTCTTTTCATGACATAGACTGACGAGGTAAATCCAGGTGAAAGCTATGATCCCTTACTGATGTCAGTTTTTGGTGACTAAATCCACTTCAATCAGTGTAGATGAAGGGAAGGAGACAGGTTAAAGGATGATCTTTAAGCCTTGAGACAATTGAGACATGGATTGTTTGTGTGCCATTCAGAGGGTGAATGGACAAGATTTTAGTGCCTTTGAACGGGGTATGGTAGCAGATGCCAGGCGCACCAGTTTTAGTGTGTCAAGAATTGCAATGATAGTGGGGTTTTCACGCTAAACAGTTTCCCGTGTGTATCAAGAATAGCCCACCACGCAAAGGATATCCAGCCAACTTGACACAACTGCGGGAAGCATTGGAGTCAACATGGGCCAGCATCCCTGTGGAATGCTTTCGACACCTTGGAGAGTCCATGCCCCAATGAATTGAGGCTGTTCTGAGGGCAAAGGGGGTGCAACTCAATATTATGAAGGTGTTCCTAATGTTTTGTACACTCAGTGTGTTACATCGGGCTAGGGTAAGTGTACACTTGCATAACGAAAGGCATTGACCCGATATCTGAGGAAAGAGCTTCAGCTTTGTTTTCACTAATTGTTCTAAATGCTGATAGGGATGGATAGGTTTCCCCTGAAATGGACAGTCTATTAATCTAGTCCAGTCCTCTCATCAACCAAGAGACTGGTTGCAAGGATCATTGAGCACAATCGGTGCTTCACAAAGTGATTGGACCAATGGCTTTGTCTGGGTTGTCTTGGCAGCACGAAGAAAAGGCACCAAAAAACAAACCAACAAAAACATTTGTGTTCACTTGTCATTTGTTATGAAAGACAGTGACCTGGATGAAAAATAAATATCATCATCCACGCCAAAATCAGTTATTAAGCCAGAACATTGATGTTCCCCTGTGAAGATATTTCTACAATTAAAAATCTATAGCCCTCTAAAGCCACAGGATATTGTCCTATCCTTCAAGATACAGTACAATATACAGTATTTGAGCTCACAGAGTGAGTAGTTCCTCTCTTGTCTGATATTGGGCCTCATTCCATCATTCAAAAGCATCACTCCAGTACTAATTTTGTAATATTTCTCCAATTGCATTTTGGCACATTGACACCTAAAAACACTTTTTAAATAAACCTCTTAATTTTGAACAGATTGAAATGATTAGCATCAATAACAGTCTAAGTTTAACTCAAAATGAGAGATATGATAAAAATGCAACCGGTTTACTTAACTGATTTGATTGTTGTTGCAGTACAAGGGGAGGCATGGAATAGATGGGGGAGTTTGTTTTATTGGATAAAGAAATATTAAATAAAGTCTGTGGTTTCGGGCTCCACCTCTACTTCCTGTGGTCTCTGTGTCCCCTACTGCTGATCCAGCCAGTCCAAGAGCATCCTGAAAGGAAAAAAAAACATTGCTACAGTTATATAGTGAACATACTGACACCCTATACTAAACTTGTAAATGGGGTTCAGCCAAAGGTAGGGCACAGAAATAATCACAACAACACATCAGAGACCACAGTCCAATAAATGTATGTTAACCTAACCAAGGAAGTGGGAAGTGGAATTGGTTCCTTCACTGAATCTGCTCCACTCCCAACACAAATAAATCAAGTATCCTGTCATGGGAAGCTTTCCGTTAAGCAGTCAAAGTGGTGTAGATTCTGTGGCTTTTGGGTACACACAATAAATAACCGCAAACGGCCAGCAGAGGGATAATTAGAGCATGTGCATTGCCAATAAAAGTCTGAAGAGAGGGAGATATACAAACACAGGCCCACAGCTCAGTACACAGCTGCAACCAGGCAGGCAGCCAGCCAGCACAGTCAGAGCATCACTCATCTTCCATACACAAACCACCCTCTTAACGGAACCACTGAATAGACTTGTTATCCTCACTCACAGTGGTGCAAGCACAGACTCCTTCAGGAGGTAGAATCTTGGCAGTCGTGTGAGAAATGTGGAGTGTGTTAAAGGTGATTATGATGTCATGCTCATAAATTATTCTGGACACGGCGGAAGGCATGCAAGGTTTACACAGCAGCCAGTTGGTCAAGACATGCGTGCCTGTGTCACAGGACCCTTTTAGTTCACCTGAATTACTTTAGCAGCACTGAGCCTGCAATGCAGTCTCATTCCGTCAAGCACAGAAACCTCAGGCAGGCGTTATTTCAGTCTGAAATGTGCATACAGCAGGCCCACAAGAGAATTGTATTACAATACAGGGGAAGTACTAATCAGCAGTACATTCTAGTGGTAGAGAAAGAGACACTGCAGCTGCAGTGTTCAGGGAGGTGCTTTGCGCTCTGGATAGGACCCAAAATCCCATGAAAAGCAAGAGCCCCAGCTCCCATGGGGCAATTTCCCTTACACTACCTGCAGAGATGTGCAATTGATCATCACCTTCTACAGTTCCATCCCAACTGTGTAACTTTAGAGGTCAAAGCATAGATACAACATTTTTGTCAGGATTAGTAATAGGCCGTAATTGTAAATAAGAATTTGTTCTTAACTGACTTGCCTAGTTAAATAAAGGTTAAATTAAAATAAATGTATAATAATGTGCTCAGGAGCTGTGCAGGCATTGGATTTGTTTGCCGTTTTATTGCTTTCTAGAATCATTTCCATGTACTGTGTTGCACATTTTCTTGTCAGTTAACATTTAAAATAAGTTAATATATTTTAGGTATTGTGCTATTATCGTCAATCTTGCATTAAGTTCAATTGCCTTTTTGCAGATTTGTACGGTCTTCTTGACAGCTCATTTCCCTGTTTTACACATCTTGGAAGCACTTTGCAAAGACGAAACGCTAAATTACTCAGAAATATACATGAGTGGGTGTAGAAGCCAAATATGCAAGTCATTTGGCACAGGATATCTTTTCTCCTCCCAGACTGGTTTTGGTTACAGTGCCAGCGCCAGACATACATCACTCCTGTCAAATGTCAGATGTGTCCTTGGATTTCAATAAGGCAGCATTTGAGGTCTATGGAGACTTTTCAGCACAGGGAGTCAATCACGTGTTTCCAATGCTTATGTCAAATGTGCTGTCCCTTATAATAGCTACAGTGGGGGAAAAAGTATTTGATCCCCTGCTGATTTTGTACGTTTGCCCACTGATAAAGAAAGGATCAGTCTATAATTTTAATGGTAGGTTTATTTGAACAGTGAGAGACAGAAAAACAACAAAAATATGCAGAAAAACGCATGTCAAAAATGTTATAAATTGATTTGCATTTTAATGAGGGAAATAAGTATTTGACCCCCTCTCAATCAGAAAGATTTCTGGCTCCCAGGTGACTTTTATACAGGTAACGAGCTGAGATTAGGAGCACACTCTTACAGGCAGTGCTCCTAACCGCCGCTTGTTACCTGTAAAAAAGACACCTGTCCACAGAAGCAATCAATCAATCAGATTCCAAACTCTCCACCATGGCCAAGACCAAAGAGCTCTCCAAGGATGTCAGGGACAAGATTGTAGACCTACACAAGGCTGGAATGGGCTACAAGACCATTGCCAAGCAGCTTGGTGAGAAGGTGACAACATTTGTTGCGATTATTCGCAAATGGAAGAAACACAAAAGAACTGTCAATATCCTTCGGCCTGGGGCTCCATGCAAGATCTCACCTCGTGGGGTTGCAATGATCATGAGAACGGTGAGGAATCAGCCCAGAACTACACGGGAGGATCTTGTCAATGATCTCAAGGCAGCTGGGACCATATTCACCAAGAAAACAACTGATAACACACTACGCCGTGAAGGACCGAAATCCTGCAGCACCCGCAAGGTCCCCCTGCTCAAGAATACATATACATGCCCATCTGAAATTTGCCAATGAACATCTGAATGATTCAGAGGACAACTGGTGAAAGTGTTGTGGTCAGATGAGAACAAAATGGAGCTCTTTGGCATCAACTCAACTCGCCGTGTTTGGAGGAGGAGGAATGCTGCCTATGACCCCAAGAACACCATTTCCACCGTCAAACATGGAGGTGGAAACATTATGCTTTAGGGGTGTTTTTCTGCTAAGGGGACAGGACAACTTCACCGCATCAAAGGGACGATGGACGGGGCCATGTACCGTCAAATCTTGGGTGAGAACATCCTTCCCTCAGCCAGGGCATTGAAAATGGGTCGTGGATGGGTATTCCAGCATGACAATGACCCAAAACATACGGCCAAGGCAACAAAGGAGTGGCTCAAGAAGAAGCACATTAAGGTCCTGGAGTGGCCTAGCCAGTCTCCAGACCTTAATCCCATAGAAAATCTGTGGAGGGAGCTGAAGGTTCGAGTTGCCAAACGTCAGCCTCAAGACCTTAATGACTTGGAGAAGATCTGCAAAGAGGAGTGGGACAAAATCCCTCCTGAGATGAGTGCAAACCAAGTGGCCAACTACAAGAAACGTCTGACCTCTGTGATTGCCAACAAGGGTTTTGCCACCAAGTACTATGTTTTGCAGAGGGGTCAAATACTTATTTCCCTCATTAAAATGCAAATCATTTTATTACATTTTTGACATGCGTTTTTTCTTTTTTTTTTTGTTATTCTGTCTCTCACTGTTCAAATAAACCTACCATTAAAATTATAGACTGATAATTTCTTTGTAAGTGGATAAACGTACAAAATCAGCAGGGGATCAAATACTTTTTTCCCCCACTGTATGTCCTTTCTTTGGTGCCAGTGGGCTCTCCATTTTTTACTCCTCAAAATGCAAAAGGAAGACATATTCCGAGCAAAATACTATTCCTTTTTATTTTTGCACCGAAAAGCTACTCTTCGGGCATGCATCCATTTCATTGCATTTGAAAGAGAGGGCTTTATATAACATAGGGTTTGATCCAGGGACGGCACAAATAATGTTAGTCTACCCATTGGTTGGATGAGCATCTCCTGAAAATATATTCCGTAGAAGATCTAAAAGCATGTCTGATGTGAACATGTTCATCATGTTCAGGAGAGTGGAGCAGACATGATTATATCCAGTAGCACAGGAGCTCTGTCTGTCTGTCTGTCTGTCTGTCTGTCTGTCTGTCTGTCTGTCTGTCTGTCTGTCTGTCTGTCTGTCTGTCTGTCTGTCTGTCTGTCTGTCTGTCTGTCTGTCTGTCTGTCTGTCTGTCTGTCTGTCTGTCTGTCTGTCTGTCTGTCTGTCTGTCTGTCTGTCTGTCTGTCTGTCTGTCTGTCTGTCTGTCTGTCTGTTCACTGTTGAGAGGTCTGTTAGGTGGATGCACATACTCAGGAGTAATCAGAGCCTGTTAAAACCCTATCTAGAGATAGCAGAGCTGCCTCTGGTTTGGTTTTTCTGCCCTAGGCCTCAGCGGGAGGCTCGCTGTGTGACTTCCCAAAGTTCCTCCCCAAGGCAAAATGGAAATCAAACTTGACTAAGTGCAACCGGGAAACACAAATTGATGCACATGAAAGCAAGTCAACGAAATGTGATTCTCATTCTTATCACAGGGTAGAGGTGCATGCAGAGGCGCTGGACTCTAAATCTGGCCATTACTAATAGGACTGCCAGACCTTATAACATTATTCACCATGTCTCTCTCTCTCTCTAGCATATGCTATCGATCTCAATCTGCAGCAGTCGGAAACTGAATGCACTTTGGCATCTCCTCCTCCTGTGTACAAATAAGGTTATCACTGGCCATTTCTGTATAGTGTTACCCTTTGGCTTGGACTTTGAGTGCTGTGTTAGCGTGCGGTGCTCATACGAGGAGCCTCACCTTCTTTGAGCTGTGTCATATGTGTTCCAAAGCTGCTGCTGAGATTTTCTTAAGCGACGCCTTCCATGTGCGCCAGTGCTCTGCTCTCCGCTTTCACAGTCAAGATCCACCAAGGTGCAATATTCTGTTCCATTGCGGCCTTGCTCCAAACATGACTATGAGGAAGCCGTTAAATAAAAAAAAATACTTCTCAGGACCTGGGACTTGTAATAAGAGTCCTGTGGGGCAGAGAAAAATGGAGAATCAATCAAGATCACAGTGAAATGGCTGAGAGCCAGTGTGATCATTTTACATGTGCATTTCAGCTCATCGTCTAAAGTCTCAGAATGAGAGACTGAGGTAATGGACCTCTGATCAATGGAGAAAAAGAGATGCGATTAATGGAATGGAGAGTGGTTGCTATGTGGTGTGAGGCAGCTCCCTCTACAGTTCTCTCTACACCTTACACACGAGAGACGTGACGGAAGCTTAAACGAGGCCTGCTCTCATTCCCTCAACTAATATTTCGATATAACATGGATTCTGTGTGTGACTGCCTGAGCTGTACTGTATCTTAGGGCTAAGATTGGTGCTCTGTATATCCTACATGGGGTCAGTTTGCCACGTTTGCTCTTTATATCCATTTTAATAAACACCCATCAGTTTTTAAAAGATCCTAACCCTAAGATGCATTACAACATTATTCAGCTTCAGTCTATTTCAGATGTCTAAAGAAATCAGTTTGTCCCTAATTCTGCCTAGACAGAAGCATGAAGTCTACATGGAAATTCAGAACAACTGGAGATTAAAAAGACCATAGAGCAACATAGGTTCATTTGTAATGAATTACACAAAAAATACTGTTAAAGTGCATTGTACTGTTTATTGCATGTGCGCCTACAGCACTACATGGACAGTTAATTCCCCATCACAATGCAATGTAACCAGTACTACAGGATATTCATAAAACATCAGTCTATGTTCGCCCTCTAGTGTAGCTTTGTGTTACTGTGGGGCAAGCGGAGGTGTTGGAAGAGGGCTTTATTAAAGGAAAGACGCACCCATTTTGAATGTTGAAGCAATGTTCTATCGATTCCTGGGGTCATTTCATGTTTCCATGTGTACCTTAGGTATTCGCTATTCAAGCAGGCAGAAAATTATCACATGATGATCTGATCATATGATGCAAAACTTGTCATACCGTCTGTTTTTCTGCCTGCTTGAATGGCGAATAGCTCAGTGACACATGAAATGACCCCGGGAATTGATAGAACATCACTCAGATATGTGCAAATACGATATAACATTCAACATGGGTGAATATTTCCTTTGAATAGACCAAAGCCAGCCGTTATTGCATTTGTGCCCATGGGAGTGCCATACAATTTAACCGAATATTACATATTTCCCCCACACACAGTAACGGTAGTACATTTTAGGCAAATTTTATGACAAGCCGAACGCTTTCTGTCTGAGCCCAAACTGACATCTTTCTAATAACTACATTATGAGAAAAACAACTTTGTTTGAGGTCTGTGCTAGTTCTCAAAGCGAAGGAAGCAGTCATCTCTGCCTGCTGATTGCTAGGCAGGGGGAAGCATGCGCTGTTTGCTAGCTCGAACTTTGCTTCCCGTGAAACAGAAAAGGACGAAGTAATGAATGACAAAGATTTTCAATGAAACATGCTTTGTTACTGTAATCGTCATGTGTGTGTTCTTGTGCTTAATTTTGGTTGATGAAAATTAACTAGACGATAAGTCAGCCTATAGCCATCCATTTAATGAAAACTGGATTGTTAGCTAGCTACTAAGGGAAAATTAATCAACCTTGTAAATGGTATAATTGTGAAATCATCTGCCACTGCCACTCTTGCTAAATAAGAAATACAAGAACTAGCCAAAGAAATGTATTTTAAGTGATGTTCAGTTTGCGCCTAGTTAGTTCAATTAGCTTTACATTAGCTCCCTCTGCTCTGGGATTAGATCTAGCAAAGAAAGACATAGTAGTCAAAAATCACAGTTGGGTCACCTGCTATTGTGGCCCCATTCCATTGGCATACTGTTATGTTCAGCTCAACCCCTCCCTCTCACTCTCCCCCTCTCTCTTTCTGCTTCTCTTTCTTCTCTCTCTGTCAAGTTAATGTCACCTATCCCGGCACGTACTGACACCTCCCACCTATCCTCTGTCCATGGGCGTTGCAAGTAGTTGAAATTTGGTCATTCCGCTCTGGACGGACCGAATCTGAACAAATCATAGACGTCTATGTTTCACAAGCTTGGACAGTACAGTAGAGCACAGAAGAGGACAGTACAGTACTGCTATACAGTAGAGTACAGTAGAGTACAGTAGAGCACAGAGTAGAGTAGAATGTACAGTATTGTACTGTACTGAACATTACATTTACGTCATTTAGCAGACCCTCTTATCTAGAGCGACTTACAAATTGGTGGATTCACCTTATGATATCCAGTGGAACAACCACTTTACAATAGTGCATCTATATATTTTTTTTTGGGGGGGGGGGGTTAGAAGGATTGCTTTATCCTATTCCAGGTATTCCTTAAAGAGGTGGGGTTTCAGGTGTCTACGGAAGGTGGTGATTGACTCCGCTGTCCTGGCGTCGTGAGGGAGCTTGTTCCATCATTGGGGTGCCAGAGCAGCGAACAGTTTTGACTGGGCTGAACATATCTACTTTACTGTACTGAATCTACTCTGCTGTACTGTGCTGGGCTGTACTGTTCTGTACTGGACTGTGACGTCCAAACTTGTGAAACATGGATGTCTATGATTGGTTCAGATTTGGTCTGGACCAACAAAATATGGTGTTGTTTAGGGGTGGAGCTTATTACAATACTAGCCAGTGTGTAGAATAATATTATGCAAAAGAAGGATATTGCATATGTCTACCTTTGTGTATCTATTCAGAATACATCACCATGATATTCATATGCATAATTATGCATTTCTGTGTAGCGCAGATCATGTTACGGGATGTAAATCCACTTCACCTACTCTGGTTCAATAACCAAAATATTGTTTTTCAAATTCACAGTGTCATATTTTTGCAGACGCCCCATTCTTTCTGCAGATATCTTGGGAACGTTGTGGGAAACACATTTTTCTAATGACCAAAGAAGAACCTTAAGAGAACGTTGCTATTTGATAGGGAGAATCACATAGTTCTGAGAAAGTTCAATTACCTTTGTAAAATAATGTTATTTTGTTGGAATTTGAGAACTTGTACATAACGTTCCCTACATAGTTGTAAAAAAAACTATTCCCTTAACATTATGGGAAAGTTATTTTCTAATAACCAAAGAGAACCTTTAGGGAACATTGCTATTTTGGTAGGGAGAATCACATAACATAATTTTTTGGTGTGTTAGAGAACTTTTACATAACGTTCCCCTGTGGTTCCCTTTTGGTTGTTTGAAAAATAAAAACATTTCTGGGAAGCTTGCATATGTTTCTTAGAACTTGGTGAGAGCGTGTTTGTCCTATGGTTATTTTGCATACAACCTTCCCACAACTTTCAGGGAATGGTTCAGAATAGTTGCATTGGCTTTGGAACATTCTCATCACATTTAAGAAACTTGACCCAGTTTTTTTTTTATGGGTATTTCATTACATTAACAGAACATTTTCTCAAAGTTCAAATATGGTTACAACTTCATTAATGTTCTAGGAATGTTCTCCAACTGCTTTGGCATTGGGAATGTTCTCAAATAATTCAGAAAATGAAATATTTTGATTTGTTTAACACTTTTTTGGTTACTACATGATTCCATATATGTTATTTTATAGTTTTGATGTATTCACTATTATTCTACAATGTAGAAAATTGTAAAAATAAAGAGAAACCCTTGAATGAGTAGGTGTTCTAAAACTTTTGACCAGTAGTGTACATTCCCACAACTTCCAAGTAACCAAATGTGCTAGATGGGTACTTTCGGAAATCCCAGACCTGGCTGGAATATTATGGGAGGCAACTCATCTGTCTAGAAATACTATTGTGACATATTCACTGTGCACTGACCCCCCTCTGCAGTAAACTGCTGGAGATGTCTTAGAGCAGGGCTACCCAACCCGCTTCCTGGAGATCTACTGTCATTTAGGTTTTCAGTCCAACCCTAATTTAGCATATCTGATTCAGCTAGTTTAGGTCTTGTTGAGCTGCTAATAAGTAGAATCAGGTGTGTTAAATTAGGGTTGGACTGAAAACCCACAGGCAGTGGCAGTTCTAGACCATTTCAACTGGGGGGGGGGGGCAAGCTGGGGCCAGTTGTACTGTTAGAGGGGCCAGTTACATTAGACGTTATTGTTGTCATATCGTTTTCTTCACTGCATTGCAGGCATTAGCAGGCAAAAGACCATGTTCATAATCATCATCGTTGCCACTGTCTAATAACGGATGTAAAAAAAAGAACGATAGCAAAAATTTGTTATGTAAAAATGATTTCATACTCCACATTTAGGGGGGCCACAAGGGGGTCCAAAATTGTTGTCACAGGGGCACTGGCCTATGGAAAGAGGGATAGGTGGTCTGACTTCAGTAGACTATTGAGATTCAATGGAGTGATAAAGACTAGTGTAATGTCGCCCTCCAGTGATAGGAAAATATAAACCGTCAAATCACCAATATTATTTGGAGACACACTGCAGGTTTGGTATTTTGGGCCTATGAGGCATGATATGTAGCCTTTCATCAAATCATATATCAATGTCTTGGAACATGTGGCCTTGATGAAATATAAGAGAACATTTTGAACTTCTCCTTTGTAACAATAAATATTGTAATGTTTCCTAATAGGCCCATCAACAGTTTATAATTATTTATTTGGGCGTTGCCTAAAGTCGAATTAAAGCTACATCACAGATTATACATTATATTGACCAGATACCCTAGTGGCCGCTCTAACAATGAAAATAATTGTCTTCAAAAATGGAAGGCAGTCGGAGGGAGAAGCCCCTGACTGCAGTGTGCAGTTCGGGCCGGGCTCAATGTGGGCGGAGTCAAGCGTGTTTAACCCGAACCCTTCCCGTCTCCTTCAAGGTCACTGAAGTTGAGGTAAACGTCGAAGGAATCAACGTCAACGAAAGCGAATCTTAATCGAACCTAACCTACATGGATAAAAATATAAACCATGGAATTAAGTGAGACTGTCATTATGCATAATGTACTTTGTAATATTCATGTTCAACCAGTGCAGTGGTATATTTTATATGAACAACTACCACACCGATGTTAGCATAGCGTTAATTAGCACCCATTTGCACGTGAGCTAACTAATTGCTCACAATGAGGGAATCTTATTTGGACAAATTTGCCTACTTGAGCAGTAAGTCCAGGTTTACATGTACAGTTATGTAATCGATTTGATCGTTGATAAAGGCGGCGAGAACAAAACACACTACAGGTAGGAGGTGTCATTTGATGAGTGGTATAGTCTTAAACCAATGTTTAAAGACTTAACCCCCCCCTTCAATATATTTCAGGATGATGTAGAAGATGTCCCACCCAAGAAGTCACAGCATGTCACATCAGCATCCAGCTCTGCAGGATCAGGTACTGTATAGGCTATTAACTAAAGTAAGGTGCATTCTTGTACACACATCCCTAGAGATTCTCTTACATGACTTAATGACCACAATCTGTTTTCTTTCTAGACGATACTGAAAACAAAATGCACAGCGAACTGGGAGCTGTGAACTGGGTATGTAGTCTACTGTGTGTAATGCTGAAGGCTTGATGCATGGCAAGATATACTAGTTGTGATGACTTGTTGAGTAGTTATAAATATCACTGAAAACCCCTTTAGTAATAGTAGATTTTGTTTGCCTGGTGGTATTGTGAAAGTGGGGTGTAATTTGTCTTGATCACCCAATGAGGCACTACTCTTAATATTTATTCTTCCTTTTTCTTCAAGGAAGCAGATGTTCTTCTAAGGGACACCCTAGAGACAGCAAGGTGGTGTGAACTCCAAACATTTAAAGGCACTGTTTCCCTCCCTAGTGTAATTGGGATGGACGGGGAAGACCGCATTACAACCCTTAAAGAACAACGGTTGTATGATGGCCTGGATGAAGAGGAACATTTTCTCCTCAAGGAACCATTCGTGTTCCAGTTACAGAGAGATTATGAGATGTTATATGTGACAAGAAGAAAATGACTGTCTTTGCCTCTTTTGAGGAGCAGGAGCGAAGCCATTTTTGAGGAGTGATCAAACCTTGTTTTTGTCTGCTGTCTTAATTGTTTGAATTGTTAATTGTGTTATGTTGTTTAGTAAAGATGACGTAGAAGTCACCCGAGTCTCTGATCTCTTTACTGGAGCTGGTATAACTTCATGTACAAAGCACATTCAGCTTGTCAGTATGTCTATTTGGTATAGTCTGTCTCCATTCTCATGAGGAAAGTAAATAGCATTACAAATCAGGATAGGTAGTAACTGTGTGTGTATATATATATGCTCAATGAAATAACATAATTACAAAGATAACATTTATCAACACAATTTTAACAGTACATGACATACATAACAAGTCTGTTCACTGCAACAATATCAGTAGCTTGTCTCAAATATAGCATGAAGCAAACAGTGTTACAACAAATCTGCTGGTTCTTCATATAATAGTTCTTACGATCTTCAAAAATGAAATATATTTGTATTCAACGTGGGCCTTGCGCAAACGTGTGTGTTTGGATTCAGTGTGTGTGACTGTCAAACCTCAGATGGACAAAAAAAGTGGGCGGGGTCAAACATTGAGCCCGGCCCCGGATTGCACGCTGCAGTCAGGTCGGAGGGGGCAAGATCATGTGGGACCATTCTAGCCAATGTTAGGGCAGATACTCTGTGATCAACAGGCACAACGGTTTCCACTATTTACCTGTCACAAAGTCAAAATATCGCGGCTTTACCGTAAAAGTTAAAATTCATGACAACTAAAATGTGCTTTGTGGCTTTAATTCAAGGTTAGGCATACAGTTAGCTTGGTTACGGTTAGATTTATTAAAATCACATTTTAAGAAGAGAAATTGTAGAAATAGGCGGGGTTTATGACTTTGTGGCTATGGTAACTAGTGACGACAAGGCAATACTCCGATATAAGTAGTTTTTTTCTTAAAGTTGCCGTGTCCTACTTATATCAGTACACTCGTAACAACATAATGATTAGAAAAAAACGTATATTTGATCACATAAGCCATTACATTTATTTTTACAAAAGCTCCTCGCTTGGTAAGCGAAAAACACAAACTCCACCTTCTATAGAAGACAGATTTTGGGCCGAGTTATCCCTCCATTCTCCACATTGAATACTCCCAAATTGTCCTTTGTGGTAATTATGTTTCTATGCAGGTATCAAATAAGGGGTGCTTTCGTAAATTCACTCTGGAGCACTCAGAGTGCACTCTAAAATTCAGAGCTTTGTCAGATTGTCCGTTCGTAAATTCAGAGCGTTTCAGCATTCGGAGCGTTTAGAGCGTGGCCGAGGAGTAGGGTTGATCCGAGCTTTCTGACCTCACAACGGCAGCCCACCGCACAAGCTAACTGGCTAAAGTTAGCTAGCTACTTCCAGACAGAAATGAGAGAACACCTTACTCTGACCATTGTACATAACGTTACCCTAGCAGAGCTGTTTTCATGTTATCCAGAGCGTTGGTGACTGTAACTGTGCTACTGGCAACAATTGAATTAAGCTTTTTTGCCAACGTCACTGACACCGGTCATATTCAACGGGTGTTGAGCGTTCGTAAATTCATCAGTTAAAGTCTACACCCCAGCACACTCAGACGAGAGTGTCTGAAATCGGAGTAGATAGCCAGAGCGAATTTACTAACGCGTCCTAAATGTCACGTGCCCCCCACCCCCCTCCCGAATGGTTGGCAAACTCAATGGTGAGGCTGTTGCTATAGTAACAGATACGGAGAGCAGACGGTAGTCTGGCTGGTGAGCGACAAACAGCGAAAGGTGTTGAGGGTTTCTGGATGTGGAGAAGTGGGGGGGAAAGACGTGTGGATAAGGAGGCTGCAAGAAAGGGGAAGTGACGGGTCTGCTTGAAAAGAAAGAAATGTCGGAGAGGATCGCTTCATCATGTGGGAACCTTTATGATACCACTTCACTCCTTCTCCAGTACTGCAATGGTGAGTTCACCTTTGACTTGGTGGCATCTAAGTCGACCGGTTTTGATATGAACCGTGGCACACGGTGGTGGGACTAGGTTTTCATGCACCTGTTTGCAGGTTTCATACCAGTTTACACGAAACAGATGTGTCTCGAGCTACAGATTGTTGAATAGAATGTTAGCTTGCATCGTTAGAATGATCTAGGATCTATCCATCCATCATAGATCAGGCTGTCATGAACTTCATGTTCACTCACTGTTATTTTGTGATTGATAGGTGTAAGCCAGAGCCATGTATTTAGAAACATATGGCTCTGTTGCAGCCTATGGTCGACCTGCCAACCCTCTTTGACTATATGTAAAACATTATCCGGCTGGGGGGAAACAGATAGGCTATCTCTATGATATTTAATATTGGAACTATTTGCATATTATGGTTTCACTGTTTCAGATGAAGTTGAATTGCCTTTGAGAGAAGGGTGACAGATGAAGTACACTGTTGTGGCTTCGTCTCGCTGTGTTGTAAATTAGAGAATGGTGTTCACTTTTTGAGGGGCAGCAGGGGCTGGACATGACTGTAAAGAGCGATCATAACAGTACAGCTAATCAAAGAAAAGCTGATGCTGTAACTGGCCACCTCACAAGACCAGGTTCATGCATGTCCAGTGTCCACTGTGTGAGAAGAAAACAAACAACATACTATAGGTAATATCTTTTACTCTAAAGTATTTATTTATATTTTATGCACCCATGCTATCCATTATATTTTCACATAGTTCACAAATCCACTTATGCATCAACACCTCGTTTGCCGTGTAAGCAGTGTGAGAGTGAACATAGGATATTTGATAGGACGTGTAGCATACCTAAATAGACTTACAAGGTATTCAATGTATTGCTGAACAAAAATCTATGAAACTCAGTGGTTCTGTGTATTGGGCTACATGCAGGTCTACATATAGCCTATAAGTAGAAGATAGCCTACTATAAAATCATATTCAGTGACAGGTGGACAGACATGGAGAGAGACATGTCATCTGTTCAAATGGCCAGGCTGTCCTGACCCTGTAAGCCTGGGTAGATATTTCCCATGGCAGGGCCTGGTATGCCCAGTACCCAGCCTGGGTGTCTTGCCAGGGTCTCCCATGGCCAAAGCCTACCCAGCTAGCACATAACGTTCTAAGAATCATATGTTTCTTAGAGCTTGGCGAGAGTGTGGTTGTCCTATGGTTATTTTGCATACAACCTTCCCACACCTTTCTGAGAATGGTGCAGGATGGTTGCTTGGCTTTGGAACATTCTCAGCACATTTAAGTAAATTGACCTAAAAAAAATCATTATTTTCTTGGTATTTCATTACTTTAACAGAACGTTTCCTAAAATATCAAATATGGTTACATCAAATTTTAATGTTTGTAATGTTCTAGCCTCCTACGAAACAATCCTGACCTCGCGAGCTTACATTATGTTTCGCTACACGGATACAGTCTGGCCACGACAAGAGTCAAACCGTTTGAGCCCCTCCCTTCTATCCACCGTATGGCCGGACCAATCAGCATCCTCTAATAATCTGTGGGCGCACAAGTCGAAAATCATAACAACAATGGCTGCTCTTGAGGAGGTTGGTGTTGATGCTGCTATAGGAGCAGTTATATCAGAACTGTTTTTTCACTCTTCTTCCGACTGGGTTCGTCAAAAGCTTGATTTACAAGCTAACTCCGCTGGTAGTCAAGAAACTGGGATGGGATCGAGAACCTAATACTCGTTGTTGTCGCCGTTGGTCGCCCTCCATGGAGGACCAGATCAGAGAGGTTGTGAAGCTGGGGATCACTGTTGGGGATCCATGGACGTTGCCAGGTTTTCAGTAACCCAGAGTCTTGGTTGCTGAACAACAAGTGGTGGAATATGCTGGCATCAACAGTGTATGGAGAACCTCATGAGGATTGTTGAGGAGGAGGTTCACGTTACATGCAAATGGTAACTATACATAATTTGATATTAAGTCCACACTATGTTGAACATTAATTGGGCTCCTAGCTAACTAGCTAGCTAGTAGTGCATAAGTAAAAATGAAATGCTTGAAAATGTCCAACATATCTGAGAATATATTTTTATCCTAGAAAACAATGAGATGGTACCTTTACAATTGGTTTACCATGATATTATCATTTTTTTATTATGTTTTTGAAATATCATAGTTTTTTTGTCATGTCTATTGCATTAACTAATATGTATTTATCATTGTCATTATTACACTTTTTTGAATTTGTATTAACAGATGTCCCAGACTGTTTAATTCCCGACCACATCATTAGTGGTTCGCCTGATGTGAAGAGGAGCTGGCTGCTTGTCTCTGTGTCACAAATCGTGGACAGATTCATCATGTTTGGTGACATCACTGACATTGCAACCGGTGTCAGAAATATGTCCAGGGGCCAACCTCTACAGAGGAAGCATCTCCCATGCCGTATGCCAGGTTGCAGCTTTTCTTTTACTCATACAGAAAAGCAAGGGAGAAAACATCATGACTTGGTAGTGGATTCAGTGCCAGATGCAATTGGGGTTTAATCATTATGCAAATTCTGTTGCAAAATGTTTAGTCTGCTGCAAAACGTTTTGCAACAAACTGTTTACTCCAATGGAAATTCTATTGGACATTCTATTCTGGACATTCATTTGACATTCTATTCTATTGGACATAAACAGGTAGGTCCCTCCTTTTTTTTGTCACGACTTCCACCGAAGTCGGTCCCTCTCCTTGTTCGGGCGGCGTTCGGCAGGCGACGTCACCGGCTTTCTAGCCAACGCCGATCCACTTTTCATTTGTTCTGTCTTTGTCTTTTCACACCTGGCTTCACTCACCAATCACTTGTTTATTATTTAACCCTCTGTTCCCCATGTTGTATTTGTGAGTGATTGTTATTTGTATTTGTCAGCCCAGTCAAAACTGTTCGCTGCTCTGGCACCCCAATGGTGGAACAAGCTCCCTCACCACGCCAGGACAGTGGAGTCAATCACCACCTTCCGGAGACACCTGAAACCCCACCTCTTTAAGGAATACCTGGGATAGGATAAAGTAATCCTTCTAACCCCCCCCCTAAAAGATTTAGATGCACTATTGTAAAGTGGTTGTTCCACTGGATATCATAAGGTGAATGCACCAATTTGTAAGTCGCTCTGGATAAGAGTGTCTGCTAAATGACTTAAATGTAATGTAAATGTTATTTGTTACGTGGATGATTGTCAGGCGCTGCACTTTTGTTTTAGACCGTGTTTTTGGCACTTGTATGTGTTATGTGCTGTCATTTGGTAACCGGCATTAAAGTGCACCTGTTTATTATACTCCGCTCTCCTGCACTAGACTTCGCCTCCCATATACACGCATTACAGTTTCGTTCCGTTTGCTCTGTTTGCTTCCATTTAGTTCTTAAATGGTAAACCGTTTCTGTAATGAATACACCCAAGTCTAGTGAGGAGGACCACAAAAAACAACATACTGAGGCAAAACTCAGCTTTGGCTTCTTCCTGTCCAACATATGGGGAGATGTTGTTGTGGTTATACACTGTAACTCTGTTGTTCTACAAGGCCTATGGTCATAGCCAATATGCCTACAGTACCCTTCTACTGACCTTGCAAGTCATTGCCACTCTTTCCCTTCAGTTGGCACACAGTCTTACCTGGAACAGGTTCTAGAATGTGAAGGGAAAGAATATCCCTCTTGACTTACACCTGGAACACCTCAGCTTCTTGAAGTCATTTTTGAAGGACCTGGGTCCAAACATGACTGAGCAAGCAACAGACGGGATTAGCAAGTCCATTGTTGTCGAGGACACGATGGACACCACAGATGCTGAGTTAGAGGCATCAAAGTCTAGTGGCATCCATCATGCTGGTCGTCAGACCGGGGACATTCTAGCCTTTGTGGAGGTTGTCCGGGAGGCAGAGCTGTTAAAACCCAACCAGGCAGAGAGTTCACAGCATTCCCTGGTTTAAACAGAAACATTCTCTCAAAAGTGAAGTACAGTGAGTTGTTCCCGTTTCATTTGAAACAGCTTAGGTGCCAGGCTAGCTGGGGATGTGGTTGGTTTAATCTGATCGTCTAACCCCGTCTAAGATGTAGACAGTGATTGGGAGTAGGATAAATACACTGTTGTCACTGTAAATATTTCTTATTGACTTGTATTTATCAGTACAACTGTTTATCTGCTATTATCTGTATAACTTTCCATGTATCATTGTTCTGTTGTCTACTGTAACAAAGTAAAAATCTAACTGTGATTTATGCTTCTTGATTAATTCAAAATGTAAAAAAAATCCATAATGTTAAATTGAAATTAAACAACAACGCTGACAGTTATGGTTTGCATTTGAACAAGGAACAACATACAGATGGTAACAAATTTACATTTTTGTGCAGTCATTCAGCTACCTAACTGCTATAGAACAACAATGTTCGCAGCTAAAATTAAACATAATAGTGTTTAAAATTATTTTTGAATGACTAGTATATAATTTCTGTACCCCACACATACAATTATCTGTAAGGTCCCTCAGTCGAGCAGTGAATTTCAATCAGATTCAACCACCAAGACCATGGAGGATTTCCGATGCCTCGCAAAGAATGGCATCTATTGGTAGATGGGTAAAACAACTAAATAGACATTGAATATCACTGAGCATGGTGAAGTTATTAATTACACTTTGGATGGTGTATCAATACACTCAGTCACTACAAAGATACAGGCGTGCTTCCTAACTCAGTTGCCGGAGAGGAAAGAAACCACTCAGAGATTTCACCATGAGGCCAATGGTGACTTTAAAACAGTTGCAGAGTTTAATGGCTGTGATAGAATAATTGTTGTTACTCCACAATGCTAACCTAATTCACAGAGTGAAAAGAAGGAAGCCTGTACAGAATACAAATATTTCAAAACATGCATACTGTTTGCACCAACACACTAAAGTAATACTGCAACAAATGTGGTGAAGTAATAACTTTTTTTCCTGAATAGAAAGTGTTATGTTTGGGGCAAATCCAATACTACACATTACTGAGTACCACTCTCCATATTTTCAAGCATGGTGGTGGCTGCTTCATGTTATGGGTATGCTTGTAATCGTTAAGGACTGGGGAGTTTTTCAGGATATAAAAAGAAACGTAATGGAGATTAGCACAAGCAAAATCCTAGAGGAGAAGCTGGTTCGGTATGCTTTCCACCAGACACTGGGAGATGAATTCACCTATCAGCAGGACAATAACCTAAAACACAAGGCCAAATCTACACTGGAGTTGCTTACCAAGAAGACCGTGTTCCTGAGTGGCCGAGTTACAGTTTTGACTTAAATTTGGTTGAAAATCTATGTCAAGACCTGCAAAACACTTTGGGACTATATCAACAATGGACTAATCAAACAAATGCCAAAATATCGCTTTTGAGTTTTCCTTTAGGTGTGTTGTCTTGTGCCCACTAATTGGCCACACCTGATCTTTAATGATTGCTAGTTTCTTTTAAAATGGGGTCTTTTTGAAAATACTAGAATGAACAGCTTTGTATGCTAAAAAAAACATGGTATGCTAGCTCCATCCTGGTGGTGCAGTTGACTAATTCCCATGGCTAGAGAACAGAAGATTATAGGTTTAAATCTCACTGATACTGTGTTACTATAAAAAATAAATGTTTGCATGAATAATGCCTAAGGAAATTAATTTCCATGTGTCCTATCTGTGCTCGAAGTTCAATTTGTTTTTTGTTTTTTTACCTCAAATAAGCTAGCAGTGTTATCAAAAGTCCTACTGAAAAAAAGGAAGTTAAATGTCCACATAATCTATCATTTCTGTTCTCAGAGCATTAATAAAACAAACATTTTGTCACATACATAATGTTTTATTGTCACATACACCAGATAGGTGCAGTGAAATTAAGGAACCAGATTAAAACATTCTCAGAACCTCACAGCAACCTAAAAGCAAACGTTCCCAGAACAGGCAAAACATTTGAAAAAAAATCAGTTTTACCAGGTCATGAAACATATGGCTTCGTTCCTGAAAACAATGTGAAACCAAAAACATATGTTCCCACGACTTCCAAAGAACCAAATGTGCTAGCTGGGTAGCCTGGATGTGCTGCAGACTTAGGATCGGTTCCAGGCTGCAGATCACCCCAGACGGTGGAATACAGAGGGGAGCAGCTCAGCTTCTCTGCCAAAGGGAGGTAGAATTGACTTTGGAGCCATCTTGGTCAGGGTTGACCTTTACTGTAGATTGGTTGCTGCCTTTGTGTCTGTGACCAAAGCTCTAGTCTGGACTCTGAATGGTCTGGTGCTGGTGGTGACGGTGACAGTTTAGCTCCTATAGTCACTATAGGTTAAGCACTTTAACAGCTGAGATAGCAATTGTGTACAGGTGTATTTTATCCCACAACAAGCTATTGATTATCATGAATGCAAACAATAGATAGTAAAAGGCTTGTGAAGGTAAATACACTTTAACTTGTGACCATCTGGCCCATTTGTGTTATTGACTACCTCAGACTGCGTGCAACAACCATGGCTCATCTGTCATGAAATCTAATACCTACAGGTCAGCATTTAGGTGTGTTAACCATTGGCTCACATGGTGTAACAGCAGGTAGTATGATCCCCTCTCTAGGGTTTGCTCACATTGTTACTCATGTAGACCCTGGTCCCAGTGCTGTGTGTGTTATTGATAGAGAAGACCTCATTGACTTCCTTGGAGATGAAGGCAGGGGGCTGAATTGTGTCTGTCATTCTGTCATTGATATTATGTACAGTATGATTCCAGCCATGCCATGGTGTGCCTGATGTGATCACATACACATTTACCTCTCTCTCTCTGTGTGTGTATGCGCGTGTGCATTCGTGTGTCATGAATGGAGGAGGCCCGGATCCCACCCACTGCAGTCTCACTTCCTGGTTGCGCCTGGCTGTTTCTGCAGCGCTGTAAATGTCTGGCCCCCAGCCAAGCCAGCCTCAGGCTGCATCCACTGCTGCTGCCGCTGTGGAGGCAGGACTGCCGGGAGCAGTGTCCTGTTACAAACAGTGACTCGCCTGTCTCTTTGTGAGCCGCACATACTTCTAGAAAGGAGGAGGAGAATAAGTAGAAGGAAGGGGGGTTGGTCCAGGGAGAGAGAGGCAGAACGGGCACTGGCTGTAGAGGAGACGAGGGGAAAACCCTACATCAGAAAGAAGCCCAGACTTGGCATCCCGGGACCCCCCAAGAGAGCCAAGGAGAGGAGAGCAGGCTGTCAGACTGACTGAGTGACTGGCTGACTGGTTGAGTGACTGAGCATGACAGGTAGGGGAAGGCAAGCAGACTCCAGAGCCCAATGAATATTTCAGCAGGCTTTGCTTTTCGCCCTGACCTCCATTGTCCTCTCGCATCACACAGGGGTTCATCCCTCTCCACCTTACGCCATAGAGCTAACCTTCCCTCCTCCCCACCCATTCCCTCTCCTCTCCCCATTTAGTCATTTTCAAATTATATCATTAGTAGCCATGCTTTTTTTTTTAACACAGCTGCAACCTGCTTTAACTGTGCTAGCTGTAGCTGTCCTTTGCCTGTGCTGTGTCATCTACTGGAGGCAGTAAAGAGAAAGTTATTGAGTACGCATCATAAGCCTGCAGTCTGTCGGACAGCTACTGCGTGTAAAGTGCAAGGGGGAAGGTTGTTTCATTAACAAAGTAATGGGATGGCATTTCTGTGGAAACGTTGAAAAATTAGGTAGGTTTAAATGAATGAATGATCACACTTAATTCATTACCAGAAACAATTAAAAAACTGTTTTTTTTTTTTTTTTACATGGGGATGGGTGGAGTGAACCTCTGTAGAAGTGATTGTTTTCTACCTTGGCCATTCAGAGGCAGTGTAATTGACATTTGCTGCAGAGGCGATTGAAATGTTATCAATGCTTTTACTCTGCAGATTTCAAATTGTGACCAAGGTTATAAAGCAAGCCATGGTTAATTGACAGCGCAGCCAAGTAAATAGGTATTTGTTTATGTATGTCGGAGTAGGTATTTGTTATGTCGGAGTATCCAGTGTGCATAGTCACTTTAACTATACATTCATGTACATACTACCTCAATTGGGCCGACCAACCAGTGCTCCCGCACATTGGCTAACCGGGCTATCTGCATTGTGTCCCGCCATCCACCACCCACCAACCCCTCTTTTACGCTACTGCTACTCTCTGTTTATCATATATGCATAGTCACTTTAACCATATCTACATGTACATACTACCTCAATCAGCCTGACTAACCGGTGTCTGTATGTAGACTCGCTAATTTTATAGCCTCGCTACTGTATATGGCCTGTCTTTTTACTGTTGTTTTATTTCTTTACTGACCTATTGTTCACCTAACACCTTTTTTGCACTATTGGTTAGAGCCTGTAAGTAAGCATTTCACTGAAAGGTCTACACCTGTTGTATTTGGCGCACGTGACAAATAAACTTTGATTTGATTTGAGTTTGACATGTTCTTTCATTTCCCCTCCTGCTGAATCAAAAACATCTAACAGATGTTGGGATTTTTAAAGTCAAACTCTCAACTATGCCCCATTTGAATTTGTGTTCTCCCACAATCTTTCTGACTGAGAGATGAGATAATTGGTTCTACTGGGTCAGGCATGTTACAGGCAGAGTAAATAGGCATGTCAGTCAGGGCAGCATTATACTAAGAAATCCTGTTGGTAGTACTGCATATCCTTCTCCAAAGACACATTCATCTAACAATGGCTCTTGGCCATTTGAATGGCATCAGTGGTGTAAAGTACTTGAGTAAATATACTTTAAGGTACTACAGTACTTAAGTAGTATTTTGGGGTATCTGTATTTTACTATTGATATTTTTGCTACTTTTCTTCACTACATTCCTAAAGAAAATAATGTACTTTTTACGCCATACATTTTCCCTGACACCTAAATGTACTTAGATCATCCCTGGTCATCCCTACTGCCTCTGATCTGGCGGTCTCACTACACACAAATGCTTCGTTTGCTGGAGTGTGCCCCTGGCTATCTGTCAATAAAAATTAAATAAAAATTGTGCCGTCTGGTTTGCTTAATATAAGGAACTTGAAATTATTTATACTTTTACTTTTGATACTTAAGTACATTTTAGCAGTTCCATTTACCTTTGATGCTTAAGTAGATTTAAAACCAAATACTTTTAGACTTTTACTCAAGTAGTATTTTACTGGGTGACTTTCATTTTTACTTGAGTCATTTTCTATTAAGGTATCTTTACTTTTACTCAAGTATGACAATTGAGTACTTTTTCCACCATTGAATGGGATATGATAACAAGCACTGGAATTTTGTCAAGTGGCAAACAGTCGTCAACTCAACATTATAATGTATGTACAGCATGCTGTTACATTGTCACAAAATCTGTTTTAACTGCATTGTTTTGTTGAAAGACATTTGAAAGAATTGTCAGACCTTTCAGTTACAGGGCATCCTATCTGATATTGCACAGTTAAGCATTTGAGCTGGAACAGAGGATTAAATTGGACAGCCAAATGATGTCATCCCAGTGAAGGACGAGAGGTTAGGGTCTAGCTGGCGAAGGTGCATAATTGACGTTAGAAATGACGACGTCATTGTTTTCACACTATCCACTGAGTTTTTAAAGTACGACGCACTACATGGTTCAACGCGCTAATAAAATCAGCACAATATACTTTTTCAAATTGCCGCCGTCTTGGAGCTAGAATTAGGGACAGGTATAATGTGCTAATGACAACACATGAAAGAGTAAAGTCTTCAAAACGGGGTTGGCATCAATTTTGTTTCAAGCAAATACTGCTTTTCATTAATGTCAGAAACCCCAGCACTGTAATTTTTGTTCTTTGCTGTAGGAATTTAAGACCAACATATTGTTTGTCAAGGAAGTTGCCTAGTGTCATCTTTATTAGCAAAAACTAACACATAAAGCTTGGAGAATTATGCAAATTCCTGCTTTTGTACTGGGTGAACAACAAAACATCTTTGTTCCATCACCCTGACACCATCTCTGTCTCTCTGTCCGTTTTTCCTTCTCCCTCTCTCTCCCCCTCCCTCTAACCCCCACTCTCTATCCCTATCTCTCAGATGACAATGTGTCTGCGGGCAGCACCATGGAGGTGGACGACCGCCTATCCCACCTGGAGCAGCGTGTCCAGTTGCAGGAGGATGAGATCCAGCTGCTGAAGGCTGCACTGGCCGACGCGCTGCGCAGACTGGGCAGCTGTGAGGAGCTGACTCAGCCTGGGGCCGGAGCGGGGGGGAGGAGACCTACCTTGGCCGCACCCAGCAAGGGTGAGGAGCTGGGAGGCTGGGACCACGTTAGACCACCGTAGTCTCGTCAACATACAGTACTAGCTGTAATAGGAGAGTCTAGAAGCTTCTACTGAGGAGGCTGCATTATAAACCTGACGCACAAGGCCTGGAGAATGTTGGTTGCCAGCCAGGGGGAATTGTTTTAAGATGGTCATACCCAGGATAATTTAGCTATTTGATTTGTAATTTTAGGACCCCCTTAAGGTATCAAAAATATATATACAAATATGATTTGATTAAACATTTAATTTGGCCCAAAGAAACGCATTGAATAACAGCTTCATACATAAAGAAATTGTCCAAAAAATATAATCTAAAGGAAGTTTGTTCTGAAGTGTCTGTCCTATTTCTGAGAGATATATAAGAAATATCAGGAAACAATTTAGATAGTTTTACATGTATTTAAAGCTTGCAGTGGAGAGATACAGCATGTACTGTATGTCGTTTTTGGTAAGAATTTGCATTGTCGATTTGGAAAAACTTCAACAACAAAGGTCTGTTTACTGAACCATTCTTCTCTCCCTCTTTTGATGCCAGTGCGCCAACTCTTGCAAGCCTTACCATCCAAGCCTCTCACTCTCAGCAATGGTTATGTCCAGCAGAAACATATGGGGGGATACCCTTCCTCCCCCTCTTCTCCCAAAAAGGAATTGTTGCTGTCCATCAAAAGGTAAGACATCCGAATGTGTGGATCTAATACTGTTTTTCTTGGTGTCCTTCTATTGTGCATTTCCAAGCCCATCCTTAGGGTGGCAGTGTGGCGTTGAATCTACAGTCTGCACAGCAAACTTATGACCGGAGACATTTCATATCCCCCTCAATATCCTTGTTCACTCTTCACCCTCCCCCTCTTTCCACCTCTCGTCTTTTTTCTCTCCCTGTCACCTATTCTCCCCCACCAGGAAGAGCATGTCGACGGAGCGCCTCTCCACGGCCAGGAGAGAGATGGTGTCTGACAGCAGAAGCAGAACCACCTCGTCAAGCAGCTCCACATGTGGCAGGAGCAGGTGATTGTCTGATACAGCACAGACACCGCTAACCCCCTAAACACAGACACTGACTCAGCTAACCCTCAAAACACTGACACAGCAAACACTCCTGCTCCATCTGGCTAACTGAGAGAGCATAGTGTGCAGCCAAGTAACCCTCTGACTGACAATGATGTAGTCATTGGGCAGAGAAGACCAAAGCAGCAACTTAGCGTTGCATTTTCACATAGGTTTATGCTTAGGCAGCTCGGTGTTACAGTTAACTATGATTTGTTCCCCGTTAGCGCACATCAATGTCCCTCTTTTATCCACAAGACACCTGTGTCCGTAGCTCACATCGGTGATGATATACAGTACCAGTCAAAAGTTTAGACACACCTACTCATTCCATGGCTTTTCTTCATTTTTACTATTCTTCTACAGTGTGCAAAGTTGCCATCAAGGCAAACGGTGGCTACTTTGAAGAATCTCAAATATAAAATATATTTCGATTTGTTTAACACTTTTTTGGTAACTACATGATTCCGTATGTGTTATTTCATAGTTTTGATGTCTTCACTATTATTCTAGAAGGTAGAAAATAGTAAAAAATAAAGAAAAACCGTTGAATGAGTATTGTGTGTCCAAACTTTTGACTGGTACTGTACATCCATGCATACCTTATACATCTGTGAAGTCTACCCAACATCTGAGAATGGGTATAAAGCTCATCTCTGATCTGAGGAAAATATCAAGACAGCTTGTAACGTCCTGAGCAGCCGCATCTGCCTCACTTGCCAGATAAAATACCCTTTCTTTCTCCCTGTTCGATCAGACAGGTGACATATGGTCTTGGTCTGTGTTCTTCTCAGCTATTCCTCGGGCTGACATTGTATTCTGACAGTACAGGTGCCAAGGTCTCAGGGGGTTTTGTTGACGTCCAATTTAGGACACTGATCAGTAGACCGATCGTTGTTTTTAACCTCAGATCAGATGACAAATGATCCTTAAACACTTGTGTGAATGCACCACGGATGCATTGCTGTGTAACACCGTGGTGTTGTATTTCTACGGAGAGAGCATGCGAATGGACGCTGGATCTTTGACTGGCTTGAATCATTTCGACCCCTGTATGTGTAATGTCTAGGGAGGAGAGGATGTCCATGTGGAGGCCATATGACCTCTCTATGTCGACTACATTAGAGGTCGACCGATTATGATTTTTTTCAACGCCGATACCGATTATTGGAGGACCCCAAAAAAACGATACCGATTAATCTGCCGTTTTTTTATTTTTTATTTTTTTACATTTTTTTATTTGTAATAATAACAATTACAACAATACCGAATGAACACTTATTTTAACTTAATATAATACATCAATAAAATCAATTTAGCCTCAAATAAATAATGAAACATGTTCAATTTGGTTTAAATAATGCAAAAACAAACTGTTGGAGAAGAAAGTAAAAGTGCAATATGTGCCATGTAAGAAAGCTAACGTTTAAGTTCCTTGCTCAGAACATGAACATATGAAAGCTGGTGGTTCCTTTTAACATGAGTCTTCAATATTCCCAGGTAAGAAGTTTTAGGTTGTTGTTATTATAGGAATTATAGGACTATTTCTCTCTATACGATTTGTATTTCATATACCTTTGACTATTGGATGTTCTTATAGGCACTTTAGTATTGCCAGTGTAACAGTATAGCTTCCGTCCCTCTCCTCGCTCCTACCTGGGCTCGAACCAGGAACACATCGACAACAGCCACCCTCGAAGCAGCGTTACCCATGCAGAGCAAGGGAAACAACTACTCCAAGTCTCAAAGTGAGTGATGTTAGAAACGCTATTAGCGCGCCCCCGGCTAACTAGCTAGCCATTTCACATCGCTTACACCAGCCTAATCTTGGGAGTTGACAGGCTTGAAGTCATAAACAGCGCAATGCATTGTGAAGGGCTTCTGGCAAAACGCACGAAAGTGCTATTTTGAATGAATGCTTACGAGCCTGCTGGTGCCTACCACCGCTCAGTCAGACTGCTCTATCAAATCATAGACTTAATTATAACATAATAACACACAGAAACATGAGCCTTAGGTCATTAATATGGTCGAATCCGGAAACTATCACATTTATTCTTTCAGTGAAAGACGGAACCGTTCCATATTTTACCTAACGGGTGGCATCCATAAGTCTAAATGTTCCTGTTACATTGCACAACCTTCAATGTTATGTCATAATTACGTAAAATTCTGGCAAATTAGGTCACAACGAGCCAGGCGGCCCAAACTGTTGCATATACGCTGACTCTGCGTGCAATGAACGGAAGAGAAGTGACACAATTTCACCTGGTTAATATTGCCTGCTAATCTGGATTTCTTTTAGCTAAATATGCAGGTTTAAAAATATATAGTTCTGTGTATTAATTTTAAGAAAGGCATTGATGTTTATGGTTAGGTACAGTCGTGCAACAATTGTGCTTTTTTCGCAAATGCGCTTTTGTTAAATCATCCCCCGTTTGGCGAAGTCGGCTGTCTTTGTTAGGAAGCAATAGTCTTCACAGTTCGCAACGAGCCAGGCGGCCCAAACTGCTGCATATACCCTGACTCTGTTTGCAAGAGAAGTGACACATTTTCCCTAGTTAAAAGAAATTCATGTTAGCAGGCAATATTAACTAAATATGCAGGTTTAAAAATATATACTTGTGTATTGATTTTAAGAAAGACATTGATGTTTATGGTTAGGTACAAGTTGGAGCAACGACAGACCTTTTTCGCGAATGCGCACCGCATCGATTATATGCAACGCAGGACAGGCTAGATAAACTAGTAATATCATCAACCATGTGTAGTTAACTAGTGATTATGATTGATTGATTGATTGTTTTTATAAGATAAGTTTAATGCTAGCTAGCAACTTACCTTGGCTTCTTACTGCATTCGCGTAACAGGCAGGCTCCTCGTGGAGTGCAATGTAAAGCAGGTGGTTAGAGCGTTGGACTAGTTAACCGTAAGGTTGCATCCCCAAGCTGACAAGGTAAAAATCTGTCGTTCTGCCCCTGAACAAGGCAGTTAACCCACCGTTCCTAGGTCGTCATTGAAAATAAGAATGTGTTCTTAACTGACTTGCCTAGTTAAAAAATATTTATATAAAAGAAATGTAAAAAATAGGTGGCCAAAAATACCGATGACCGATTATGAAAACTTGAAATCGGCCCTAATTAATCGGCCATTCCGATTAATCGGTCGACCTCTAGACTACATACATATAGAAATTCAGATCTACTGATGTGTTTTTAACATGTACTTCCAGAATTTTAGTCCAGTGCAGTGTTATGTAGGCTACTGTAACAGCATCAGTCGATTAATAAAGGAAGATGGAACAGTGTATTCACAGTCAAATGCATGGATGGTTGCTTGTACCAAACAGAAACGCCCCACACCTGCTCATTGTTTGAATAGCAGATAACAAGATCTGATTGGTTTTATGGAGGTGCTATTAACCGGAATTTGAAAGACAGATGGATACAGTCAGTCCGTCCACTCCCTCTTCCCTCACTGAGCGCACTCTGCTGAGGGTGTCAAATTTCAGGGGCTTAGGTAACGGAGGTGTGGTTACAGGGCAGAAGGGAGGTCCAGCAGAGTCAGGAAGTGCCTCCCCATTGGTGGAAAAAGTGCCCAGACTCCGGACACAGTTAAAGTTAACTGAATCAACAAAGAAGCCTGTTAGTTGTCGACAGGGTTGTGTTGTGTGAACCGCGTTGCCAACACTGCTGTTACCTAACGGAAAAGTTACCATGAAGAGATCACCCAGGTAAAGTAATACCTAAACATTTTGCAGTTAGGAAGGTGTTTGTTTGACAAGCCATTTTGGGTCGATGGATAGTTTTTTCCAACAGGAAGCAGTAACTGTTTTTATCTTATGTAGGACCTTTTGATGCGTTACCTTTCGATGGAGTTTGGGGAGGGGCAGCAAACAAACGAGGCCAGAATGATGCAAAGACCAATTGTGATTTACAACAGAAACTAAAGCCATAGATAACATGACTAAGAAATCAAAATAAATGCAAGTAACGTTACTTTCGTACTTTACAAAGACCTTTCCATTGTATTGTCTCTTAAGAACATGAATGTTTAAGTGTTTGCATGGGGGCGCTTTGCTCTGGGGAACCCAAGGGAGCGTTCTGTCTTATCCCTAGGGTTCTCAGCTGTAAGTATTGGCCATCAGCTGGGACCATGTGAAGGGCAATCCCGACGCACTGTTTTAACGTTTAGAGACGTTAGTAATTCTCGCTTGCGATACAGTTTTAGAAACATAAAGCCCTCTACTTTAACATCACAACAAAAAGAATTTCACAAATACAAAAATATACACTTACTGTACACTGTTTTAACCATTTGCAACCCACTGTGTTTTTCAGTTCAAACACTATTCTGGCGTCCTTCCGTTACACACAGGTGTTCGGAGCGTGCTAGATAGCTAATTAGCACAGGTGGTCGCTTGTCTTCCTTAAACAAGCGCCGTGTGGGAACCCTAACCATATAAAGGTGTGTAGTAATTTAACAGTTTGTTTTTAAAATAATAATAATCTCACTGATATGAAAGATAAGGTCCTTATGCTTCCAAAACTGTACCTCAAGCGATGCATGCTAATGTTCAGACCGAGCGTTGGGGCTCTTAAAACCCTCCCTGAACGGTAGGTACCTTCGTGAATTTACACTAGGGTTAGCGTCTATGAATAGGCCAAGGGGAGCTCAGTCCCATTCCAGTTTTAGGCAGATCCTTTACTAGTTTGCATTACGGATGTGTGAGTCAACAAACCAAAAAGAATGGGCATTTTTCTATCTGTTGTTGACTTCCCCCATTGCTGTTGCAATGTTTCATTGGGATTGTGGGTGGATGGGTAGCTTGTTTATCTGGATTACTGATTCCTCTTGCTCTGCAGAATGACTGTTGATTGGCACTCTTGCTCATCCACATGCATTAAACATCTCGACTGACGCACCCTGATTGCAGACTGGCTTCATGGGATAGCTGAGCCTGAGGACGAGGAACAGATTGCATGTATTTGAATGGCAAATTTGATTAAGGGGTCTGAGTGCATGCAAATACTGGTTGAGGAAGAGTGAAAGATGTCCCGTTGGACCACTTTTCTTTCTCTTTTAAAGGAGATGAAGCAGAAATCTGTACTGAAGTCGACTATGGATGTATTTGCATATTTTGTTCTCTGCATTCAGGTAGCACCTGGAATTTACTAGGTAGGCCTAATGATGGTAGGTTATAATGGGTACTTTAGTATTTACTTCATAGATTTCAACAGTAACGTTCTACCAAATGGTACAGTGTTTCTTGTTTTGAGGAATGTTAAAGGAATAAACTGCATTGTCGGAGGCTTTTCAAGCCTCACCATTATTTATCTCTGGCCTTCCTGTTGCCAGTTCCCATCAAGCCTTGCTTTAATTAGGGGTTTTGGATCTTTCAGCGGCACACATTGGACACAACAGGGCCTCTCCTCTTTTTGAAAAGCCGCAGGCAGGGAGACAAACAGGCCTTTATGTGGCTACTTTAAAGAGAGCCCTTCCTCGACTGTCTCTGTGGTTGTCCCACAAACAATCAGGCTCCAGATATAATACACTGTAGTGAATGAATGCTCAGCCAAAGACAGAAACATGAAAGCGCCTCTGTTTACTTTCACCTTTTCTCTCATGTTTTCAGTCTGTTGATCTGTATTGGATCTCAGTGTGTGCTATGCCTTGCGATTATCCAAACTGGTATTTGCCCAACTGTACTACTAATACGGTTTCAGTTTGAATAGCATGAATTAATGAAACAAGCTGTCAAAGAAAATAATCTGCAGTCGTATTGTAGTTGTATCCACAGTCTTCCTCCAAACTGAATAACCTACTGGTCTATACTCTTGGATTGGTTAAGATGCACATATTGGCAATTTCACGCAATTCATGTTCCTCCTAGACTTTTCTCTCTTATCTTACTTACCATCACTCTTGTGACTGTGTTGCCATGGTAATCTCAAACTGTCCTAGCTAGGCAACCTTTCAATGGCTTTGACAGAAACTCATTGCTTTTCAGCGGATGTAGGGGAGTGCTGGAGAGGCCACCCGACAGGATATTGACTGTCTGTGCTGTCTCTGTCACTCTCTCTTGCTCTCTCTTTCATTCTCTATCACGCTCTCTCGTAACTGGCCTTATTTTCCATTTCATGGCATGGCACCAGTTGTATTTTCCATATCATGAATACAGTATTTTCCCGTCCGTATTGTTTCAATACTGTATTTAATGTTTGTTGTCTATATGCTCTACAGTATGAACTACTACTTTTAATATCGCAGACTATTTGGATAATGCTCACCGTGCATTGTGGCGCAGGTAGATGGGTTCTACTGTAGATAGAAAAGGCATAAAGGATGAGGTCACTGAATAATTTAGTCCATTGCAGCAGCACCATGAGTTTAAAAACTGCATCTCAGAAAATCACTCTTCTCTTTTTCTCGTTTCAGCAAAGAATGCTCCGTCAATGCAGGTACGTCTTAGCACGGCAACAGGCCTGCGTGTGGTTCCTTTACCATACGTGGCACCCTTTTATACCTCAAGCATTAACCAGTTTACTACACAGAAATCCATGAAACATGAGCACTGAAGTAAAGTATGAACATGTCCAATAAACAACAACAAATAGCCTGTCTGTTATTGTTGGGGTTGTATTCGTTTTTAAAAATCCAATTAGCTGCATTTTCCCTTGTCCTCTCTGAGTGCTTGGGTAGATGATTAGGGTCCGCAGAGCTGCCTGCTAAGAGCCAGAGAGGATAGCACACTGCTCCGATAATGAGCTCAATTGACTCACATTATGACAGCACTATAATGCCAACCATAACCACAATTTGTTTTTAATATGACGTTTTGTCAGCCAAGAGAGATCGTATTATGGGGTAATTTGTAAGTCGCTCTGGATAAGAGCGTCTGCTAAATGACTTAAATGTAAAATGTACCCCGAGTTATTGTGGTGCCTCAATGTCATGTTTTTGTGCAAAGCTTCAGAACCGTTTGAAATGACATACACTGAAGCTGTATCTTTTGCCATCATGCTTCAGTGATTCAATGCACAAATCCTGCCTCTTACATGGGTGGGGGAACAGAATTTGTTGGAGTGCTTATGTTCAAAAGACTTACATTTCACTATCGACCGTTCATGCTAGCAAGGAACGGTATAGATAGGAAGTGTTTCACCATTAAAAATATCTCCCTGTTCTCTCCCCCTCTCCTGTATCAGAGGATGGCTATGTGA
This sequence comes from Salmo trutta, assembly GCF_901001165.1. NCBI lineage: Eukaryota > Metazoa > Chordata > Actinopteri > Salmoniformes > Salmonidae > Salmo > Salmo trutta. The sequence goes on along the minus strand of NC_042982.1, from coordinate 9,632,724 downwards.
GGATGTTCTTGAGGGGTCGGCCAGTCACCATGCACATGCCTGACCAGAAGAGGGACAGCTACAGACTGGACCACAAGGGGGCGCTGCCTGTGCACAAGCTCAAACTGCAGTGGGTGTATCCTTCTGTCACTAACAAACAGAGAGAGGTGCTGCTAGGAATACAGGGGTGTAGTCACTACAAACCAAACGGAAAACAAAACAGGGTGGAACCTACCTGAACTATTCCAATATAAACTTGTTTTTGTTGCAACATTTTTTTTTCAGTTTGCTAGGGTTGGAGTAAGGATTACACCCCAGATGAGGCAGGGAAAGCTTGTGGGGGAGAATGGCTATAGAAGTATATTTAAGCAATAAGGCACGGGGGGGGGGGGTGATATCTGGCCAATATACCACGGCTAAGGGCTGTTCTTAGGCGCCACGCAGCGCAGATTTTGGCCATTTACCACAAACCCCCGAGATGCATTATTGCTATTATAAACTGGTTACTAACGTAATAGAACTGTAAAAATACATGTTTTGTCATACCTGTTGTATACTGTCTGATATACCACGGCTTTCAGCCAATCAGCATTCAGGGCTTGAACCACTCAGTTTATAATGTGCATTTTGAGAAAGAACATTTCAGTGTTGCAGTACTGTCATCACACAAGAATATAGTACCACATTACCATTTTTGTAGTTGATTATTTGTGTGTGAGTTTATGGCCTCTGGAGAGTAACTTCTTTGATTTGTATTGTTCAGCCTCCTACTGTTCAACAGTATAGTTGTTCAGACAGGATTACCGTTGTGGTCCTTAACCCTCGGTTGTCCAGTTATGGGTACAGGGGCAGAGACTGCCGCTCCAACCTCTACCTGCTCCCCACAGGGGAGATAGTCTACTTCAATGCCTCCGTGGTGGTGCTCTACAATGTGGAGGAACAGCAGCAGAGACATTACCTGGGCCACAACGACGATGTCAAATGGTAAGGCTAGTTGGTGTGCTTGGTTTAGCAGCACCCACTACCATAACCTTTTAGATGACTGGTGCAAGCAAACAACTTTTCTTCAAGATTTATTTTTTTCTTTTCTTCTTAGCCTTAGCTTTGACTCCAGATGGTGATGCCCCCGCTGCATTTAGTGCAGCAATGCACGTAATAGGCTTCGCAAAAAGCTAGATGTGTCATCTGGAATTTATTTAGCTAAATGTGATTGCACACTAGATGGCATTCACAGTTTTGTCTGATAGTCATCAGCTATCATTTGATTTAAATCGGGGCATGGTCGTTTTGCATTTTCCAAGGCTTACTGTGCCAAGAGAACTTCCTTGAATGACACATTGATTCAGAATAAACTTTATTTAAATGAGGTCCTGTTCAAGGCTCTGTGTCTCCTGTGCAAACAAAGGTTGGGCTGGTATATGTTAATGTCCTACTTCCACAGTATCATTTTCATACTTGTTGGGCTATAGCTAACTCTTTGATATACCTGACTACAATGCAAATGAAAGACTGTTTTCCGTGTGGCTATAATAATGTAGAATTTATCTTCAAAATGTGCTAATGTGTTCATGAAAGTATTACTTATCACAACACTAATGCTTCAAGGGCTTTTCATACCAGTGTATTTGTAAGGCCTGTTATTTGCTTTTTGAAGTATCATTGACTGTTTGTTTATTTCACGAGCCATTAATAAAGGGCTGAATAAATGAGTTGACTTTGACGGCATTACAGCCCGTTGTATACAGAGACGGGAAAAACAAACAATTCCCCAGAGGACAGTGGGAAAGGTTAGCTTGGCTTTGACTCGCCACATCACTGTGAATGCTGTCTTCCCGACAGCTTAGGCATCCATCCAGACATGGTCACCATAGCAACTGGACAAGTCGCCGGAACCTCCAAAGATGGCAAGGTACATTTTAAAATCAACAATTTTCTTCAATTCTGAAGGAATGACCTCTTATGGGAATCGTATTGTGGTTCACAGTAGTATGTATGGCTGCAGTGGTTCCAATTTCTCTCTCTCAGACCCACTCTTTCTCTCTCTCATTAATTTCATTATCAGCTGTTAGAGGGCAAGGTACATTTAAAATCAACAATTTCTGAAGAAATGACCTGTTATCCTCTTATGGCCATCTTATATTGTATATTATTTATATATATATTTCATTATAATGCATGACCGCACTATCCAATTTCTTTCTCAAACCCGCTCTCTCTCTCTCAGCTGTTGCCTCCTCATGTGCGTGTGTGGGATTCGGTCAGTCTCAATACCCTGCATGTCATTGGGATGGGCGTGTTTGACCGGGCAGTCACCTGTGTGGCCTTCTCCAAGTCGGTAAGCCCTCCCCAACCTGCTTACAGACCTAACTTTGAGAAAGTCATTCATTAGTACTTTGAAAACATGTTCCATGATATTAGTCATATGTTAAATATCTATAAATTGTCTGAAACAAATGGAGCCCTTTATTTACATTACATGATACGTATGCCTCTGACTAATACCTGTCCTTCAACAGAATGGCGGTGCTCATCTCTGTGCCGTCGACGATGCCAATGACCACATCCTGTCTGTGTGGAACTGGCAGAAGGAGAAACAGCTGGCGGATGTGAAGGTGATGAAGCCTCAGACTAACTACAGTATGCATGAGGAGAGCTGCTTTCCTTGGTATTGCATGGTATATCACTGCAGTAAAGACTAGTCATGATTGCTCGCTGATCATAAATAAAGAAAAGTGAAGGCGTCAGCGGTGTAGACCTGGGTATGAAGAAGTGTTGTAGTCTGTGGTGCAATCAGTCACCATTGTCTGCCACTTCAGGGGTCTAATTCTCCTGTCATCCCCTCCAGTGCTCTAATGACTCAGTGCTGGCCGCAGCCTTCCACCCCATGGACGCCAACCTGATCGTCACCTGTGGGAAGTCCCACTTGAACTTCTGGACCATGGACGGAAACACTCTCACCAAGCGCCAGGGGCTGTTCGAGGTGTGTGGACGAGCGAAAGACAACTTAACTTCTGCCTCCTGTTAACTTTTTAATTATAACAGAACTGTTAAACCTTTACTCCCAGAAAAACGAGAAGCCCAAGTACGTGCTGTGTGTGGCCTTTGCTGAGAACGGAGACGCCATCACAGGAGACTCCAGTGGAAACATCTACGTCTGGGCCAAAGGTCTGTTTGAAGACCGTAGTCTTTTCAGCCACTGTAACTTAGTGCTCTGCAACCAGTTGTTCAAGTCACACATCCATTTCTTCTATGAAAGCAATTTATTAAGAAAAAAGTACACATCGCACAAGTCCACCTCAAACGTCCCTCCTTGAAGCATATTATTTGACAGCGGTTTGGGATTGACAGGTGGGAACCGGATCAGCCAGGTGGTGGCGAAGGCCCACGAGGGCGGGATCTTCTCCCTGTGTGTGCTGAAGGACGGTACACTGGTGTCCGGCGGAGGGAAGGACCGCAGGATGGTGCTCTGGGACCACGACTATAACAAGCAGAGTGAGATGGAGGTGAGAGAAGAGGGTGTGGATGACTCCGAAGGATGAGTAAACCTTATGCAGATAAGGACACGCTGTGCTCTTTATGACCCAAAATCAGACGGCTGAGCTCATAGCTTCCCTTGACTTTTCCCCCTTAGCACATAAGTTACAAAGACCAAGTGTTTAACTGTATAGGTGTCCTTTGGGCAGCCGTAATTCTACTTGAGAATGACAGATGAGATGTATAGTTTTATGCTTGTTGATGTTGTGTGTCCTCTCTCTCAGGTGCCTGAGGTGTTTGGGCCGGTGAGAGCCGTGACTGAGGGGAAGCAGGGGGAGCTGTTAGTGGGGACCACCAAGAACACCATTCTTACAGGCTCATTCCCTGAAACACTCAACCCTATAGTACAGGTACACAACCTGTCAATTGCCAATGTAACATATCAGTAGGAAGTATGTTTTTACCTGTTTATAACCCCCATATTTCTCTTCTCTCCCTTCCTCTTTTACCGTTCTTCCTCATCTGTCTCCATTTTTTTCTTTTTCTGTACATGCAATGCCCTTTCTCTACCATCTCACCTCCTTTCTTAATCTCTCAGGGTCACACAGATGAGCTGTGGGGTCTGGACATCCATCCTTCCATGGAGCAGTTTGTGACTTGTGGCCAGGACAAGCAGGTCCACCTATGGGACACCAACTCCCATCAGCCTCTCTGGAGCAAGACCACCGAGGTGCTCAATCTTCCGACTCTTTTCTGTAGCTACTCTCCTTTTTGAATATACACCAGTTTCAAGAAGAGTTGTAGTTGGTCCAGATCTGCACTTGGTTACCTTGCTGTAATGACAAAGGCCCCTGAAACATCTAGCTTAGTGAATTTACATCAGTCCGCAGTAGTTGTCCTGACTTGTATTTGATAGGCACCATGCAGCCCTGTTGATCCTCCATGTCTCCCTCCAGGACCCAGGGCGCTCTGCAGGGTTCCATCCCAGTGGAGCTGTGCTGGCAGTGGGGACCATGACAGGAAGGTACTTCAGATCCTCATGCTTTGGCTTGACAATCATCTCTCTATTGGACAATGAAACGCTAACAGCACAATTCAATTGGACAGGATGAAGGATTTTGGTATGGAATTTGATGACATAGTATCAGTGCAGTAACACCATCAAATAACCTCTCCTATACTTTCCTCATCCTGTCTGTAGGTGGTTGGTGCTGGACACTGACACACAAGACCTGGTCTACATGCACACTGATGGCAATGAGATAATCTCTAATGTCAAGTACTCCCCAGGTACCGTGCAAGAGTCATTTCCATTATTATAAATCCCGCCTTAAATATACATGTTGTTAATGGCTCCAATAGGTGAAATCTCAGAAAATGGCTGACCATCTGTCTGAGCTGAACGGTACAGGATTATACAGTGTTCTTATCCACCACCTCCTACATCCACAATCACCACTAACCTAACTCTCCTGCTCTCAGACGGCAACTTCCTAGCCGTAGGTTCCCATGACAACTTTGTTTACATCTATGCCGTGACGGAGAATGGCAAGAAGTACAGCCGCGTGGGGAAATGCACTGTAAGTAATAAAGACAATCCCATTGATTGGAAATTAAATCCCTCGGTTTTAAAAACTATTACACTAACATTTTTGTGATTTTGTTTATTTTCCTCATAGGGTCACTCCAGTTTTGTCACCCACCTGGATTGGTCCGTCGACAGCCAATACATTGTAACCAACTCAGGAGACTACGAGATCCTATTCTGTGAGTCTTTTTTGTCCAAACGGATAACTAGAACTGTAGTACAACTGTAGTGTTGTGGTACATTCAAGCTTATCTTCTGTTTGTGGTAAAGGGGAAGCTTCCAGCGGCAAACATGTGACGAGCATGGACCTAGTTCGTAATGTGGAGTGGGCAACCTCCACTTGTGTACTAGGCTTCAGTGTCTTTGGTGAGTCACCACTTCCTGTTTCCCTTGTGATATGGGGTAATGATGGCAAAACCAGACTGTAGCTTTATAAATCCAAGAAATGAAACTTCTATGCGTCATCTGTAACAGTTCTTTAAACAGTCGGTTCAGGTCACTCTAGCAATTGGTGAATGTGACAGCAGTCAATCAATTTAAAATCAAGCTGTTAGTCTTTGCAGTTGTATCAAGTGGGAGTGTATATTGTTTCCTGCCGCTGGGCTTGTTCGGTTCTATCTAGTGGAGTAGTAGAGGGTAAACCGCAAGTACAGTCTACCCACCTTTTGCAGAAGAATGCTTTGAAAGTATTCCCCGACCGGCGATCAGTTTACCCAGCTATTGTTTCTTTACCACTACATCGCTGGTTCAATCTAGGTGTTTGGCCCGACGGTGCTGACGGCACAGACATCAACGCCGTGTGCAGGTCACATGACTCCTCCCTGCTGGCCTCTGCTGACGACTTTGGCAAAGTGCACTTGTTCGCCAACCCCTGCTCCCAGCCAAGGGTACGCTTGTCGTCATTTGTGTCTTATACGCTTTTATATTAGTGTTTTCTCATCCACTTAACTTAACCTGTTTGCATCTAATAATATGTAAGTTAATCATTCAGGGGACGTTTTTTAACGGAAGTGGAAGTTAGGATTTGCCCCTCAGTGGGTGAATTATTAACCTTCTCTTTGTGTTTGTCTCCCTTCCTTGTCACGCCATGCAGGCCCCGAGCCATACCTACAGTGGCCACAGCAGCCATGTGACCAACGTTGCCTTTCTCCACGACGACAGTCACCTGATCTCCACCGGCGGGAAGGACACCAGCATCCTCCAGTGGGTGGTCGCCTAGACAACCCTGCTGCATCAATTTCCACCGTCGCCTCCTGCCCACCAGAGGGCAGCACTTCTGTGCCTATAAAAACACCCACTTTAACCCTCTCCTCTCTGCACTCCTGTTTGTCTGATGGTACTGTCCTGAGGTGCCACTAGGTGGGGCACTGACTTCAGAGAATAAGCATGTCGAGCCTATTTAAGACTATTTAAACACAGTTGTAGCTGCTATTTATGTTGCAAAGGTCTATGATAGTATATGAGTGGCTGTGGTATTCTAATATTAACTGTAATGTGGTGTGGCACCTACAGTAGCACTTGATACATATTTAGGACTGAGTTTAAGCTGTGCTTTGCCTTCATTTGTTTAATAAAGTTTCTAACCCAATCATGTTTGAATATTCTCTGATACTGTATTTAAAGAGCTATCTATCAGAGGCAGTGACTCAAACGGTGTACTGCGACTTTAAAAGATAGCGCTAAAATAATCATGTTGATTGAATGTATTGCAAACTTTTTGGGTCTTCTGACTTGGTTTGGAGTTACCGGTATGTAGTTGATCATCTACTACAGTATACGCATATCACTTCCTGTTCTCTTTAGACTGTCGACATGCTGACTACCATAACATCCCTTTTTAACCTATTTGTTTGAAGGCTCAAGGCCTAACCTGTTATTGGTCATGAGGCTGCTGTGGAGGTGACCTGTCAACACGTGCCTGATTAGCAAGGCAGAAGGTCATAGTAAACCTCAAACAGCATTAACATCCTATTTTGTTTTTCCCTCTGTGGTTCAATCATGTGGATGAAGTCATGTTTTTTCCTGGAAATCCTAGGTAAACAGACAATGTCCTTGATCATTGTCTATTTGCAATCCTATTTTACTCCCAACTTTAAAGGGTCATAGTTGGTGAATACACTTTCAGGTACTTTGTGTTGTGTTTTGCACCAAAAACCTCTGCACTCCTACTTATGCATCAAAGTAATTGCTGTCCTGCTTAAAATTAATCTGTCAGCTATTCAGAATACCTCACTCATCATTTAACAAACATTCCCATGTGTTACTGAAAACAAGCACGAAAATTGTGGTGCAAGTGGGTTGACTGTACATATAGCAAACGCTGCCGTACTGTATTATGTAAAACGGATCTCTACAAACCCAAGCTCAAGCAGGGAGGTTAGTGGATTTTAATCTTCAAAGAGGAAGTGCATATCTTGGGTAATTGGTTGCTGGGCAACAGCTGGGTTGAAGCCCTGGTGTGTGGGAACACTAATCTGCCTCTTTCCAGGCCGCCTCGAGCTGCTCCCGCCCTGGTGCTCACAGTCACTGGGGTGGGGGTAATAATATTGACTTCTTGGGAGATGTCAAAAGTTAAAATTACTAACATTTTTAGAGTGGAATTAGGCAGATGAGACTCCCAGCAGCTGTGCCAAGCAGCCACTTGTTGAGTGGCTTTTTCTGTGTTTTCACTCAAAGATTAAAGCCCAGGCTCAAAAAAGAAACACTTTACTAATAGGAGGTCTAGATCTTTTACCCCACCTCTTCCCCTTGAAATTCCCTCTAGGATTGATGACAAAAATGTAATTCTTTGTGGTATAAAGGGTGTTTGAGCAGTTATGAGTCATTTGGTTACCATAAAGTAGGTCTAAGTGTTTTGAAGTGCTTGCTGCTTATTGGCTGTCAGAATCAAGTAAATCAAGACAATGAAGGTAAAAAATATTGAAATAAGAGCTAAATGACTTGTATTAAGCCTTTTTAAGGTTAAAAGAAGCAAAATGACCTACCAATGACGTTTAGATCATTTAGCTTGGCAAGAAAAGAAAAAACAAACACACACAAAAAAACGTGAAGTGATTTATTACTCTATATAAGATTGCTTACATTTAACTTTTTTTCAGTGTAAATAAATCTGAGTTGCTTTTCTCTACTGTCAGGACCATGTGCTCAGAAAGACTCATTACCAACAAATATTTATCCATATTAAGCTCTAATACTAAACAGTCTCTGATAAACATAAAATATTTCAGGTTTAGGCATGAATCCAAATCTAAAAACCAACAGAGGAATAAAAATATAAGAATACAAATGAAATGTTACGCCTTTTTGTCTCAATTCACTGCAATTGGCTTGTCCATGTTTCTTTTAAATTCTTTTGAAAAAGTGTATTAAAATTACACTGCAAGGTGCCTGTTGATGAAGAACTGATGGATTAACATTTGTAGACCTAAGAATGGCCACAAGGGGGTTATGTCTCCAGTCCAATATCTATAAAGTGTGGTGCCTGTAGGATGTCCAGTAGTAATTCAAGTCAATAGCCAATTCGGAGGAATCATTGATCGGGTTGTCTCTTGAAACATTCAAGACCAGAATATTTCTGATTTATGTCTCTATAGAAATGATTTAAATCCCTATATAAATAGAATTAGAATGAAATGAATCCTTTTAAAACAGTCAATTTTTTTAGTGGGAATAACTGTTTGATGTTTACCCCTTAGAGATGGTGATTCAGGACAGAAAATAAGCAGATGGGCCAAAACAGATTCCAAGTAAAACCGCAGCGGGTGGAAGAGTTTGACTCCGGTCTCCCACAGAACATAACATGACGCTAGACATCTATTTGATTCTTTGACACACGTCTAGCCTGTGCTGAGTCCGTTTACCATACTTCT